>NC_081555.1:51883440-52183440 GCF_963082655.1 Stomoxys calcitrans | reverse complement strand
TACATTTGCAAGCCAAAAAAATTGCACAATTTGGATGTTTTTCAAGCTCTTTCCATCTCAAATTTTTCTTGAGGTGCATATCGCCGTTTATAGGAGAGTAGTTCTCATTTTCCAAAAATAGTGATCACCGGTGAAAAACAGATGATCTATTCACGTGCGTTCCACTGCCGAAACTATGTTAGCATGTCATGTGGGGGTTGAAAATGGGAAAATATCGACGTATGTTTAGATATGGATCCAATATTCTTTTCCATTGAAATTGGCAACACGAAGTCTTAAGGTGCTTTCCAGCACACACCAATCAAAGTAGTCCCCGGAAGGATACATTTCTTAATAATTGGAGTGAGTGTAGCTGCATCCCTTTGTTAAACAGGGAGCATAAAGCATTTGACTGTCTTCCTCCCATACCCCCCTAAGACCGACTTGTTGTGTTTCCGCTTCCCGAATTTATTTTAAACGGGATCACCAAGGGGCTCACTAACGATAATGAGATCATTGTAGTACACTACCTTTTCATGTATTTGTTCATTAATTAGTTAAGTCGTTTGGTTAGACCATATCTGACTATAGTAATACAAAATGTTGAAATCCCATGTACGTACCGGATTGATCCGATGGAGTTCATTATCGACAAGGGCTGCCGCCTTAGTGTATGACACACTGCTGCAACAACAACAAAATTTAGAAACATTCAATATAAAAGTTCTTAAGAATAAAATAACTAATGAAAGAATTAAATACAACCAATCGACGAGGGTGTGCTGGGAGCTAATGTGCCAGTTCTAATACTGACGATATAGCGGGAGTATATTGTGCTTCTTTTCGAAATAGGTGCAAGGGCACATGTAACGGTATTCCAAAGCCCTCGTTAGGCCAAGAGCTACGAAGACCGTTGTTGTAGCCACATTTGTATATGGAGGTAGGACCTATCGCGTCGGGATAGTGGTGCATTACATTACACTACTGCAAAGTAATGCACCACAAGCTGATTACTGGCTTAGAAGGGTAGGTTAGGTTGAAAAGAGGGTGCAGATATTAATCCGCCCCATGCCACTATGGGCATACATGGGGCGCATTAATATCTGCACCCTCTTTTCAACCTGACCTACCCTTCTCCAGCGGTTTGAGAGTGAGTAGCCCGAGCCATAAATTCCGGTATAAAGCGAGCGGTAGCTGCGTTAATGATGCCACGAAATTTATTCTCTGCTACACATATCTGAGGAGGGTAGTAGTTCATTAAAAAGGTAATTACAACGTTTTGATAAATGTCATTAATATTTTTCCAAGTAAATTTACCAAAAAATCACCATAACGAGTATTTGTAAATTATATAAGATTTAATATAAAATTTCGACCGTTAAAAGCCCAACATGTCTACGAATATTCAGGTTCAGCCTTATACAGAAGTAATCATGTTTCCTTACTCTTTTTGTGCAATATGACTATTAGTAACTGTGGTCCCTATTACTTTTTCCACCACTGTAGCTGGTGTACTCTCTGGAGCCATTCAATCGACTTTATTCTACTTGAAATAAAGATGTATTCTACATTTGATTCTCACTATGAGCAGTCTAATTTTTTAAATTTTATTTTTCTGCGAATATTCTACATGAAAAAATATTTTTAGTTTACAAATTTATTTAAAAATGTATGCACACTCAAAACTTCTGAATATTTCAATAATTATTTATGTTATATAGCGTTGCACCTGCAGTATTGTATCGGCGTCGATCTGTGACAGAGCCACCTCCATAAAATCCATTATCACGAGATTGCAGTTTCTTTTCGATGACTCGATCGAAGAACCTGGATAATTTCACCGCATCTGTCGTACCAGCTGCTATACTTCTTGGATCATCACAGTTCAGCCAAATTTCTTCAGCACCGCATTGTTCAGCTGTAAATAACAAAAATAACATGGAAGTAATTTTTTTCTGCCAGCATGTGCTAATGAAATGAGATTAAGAAGACGTCCTACCCCAAAAGCTTTTGCACAATGTTGAATTTTAAGGTGTTGCTGGAAATTTGGAATGCTTTTACGTCCTGTGAGTCCCTTTTTGCTAAGTTTAAATGCTATGGTCTATTTTGGTCTTCGAAATATCACCAATTTCTATTTATTGCATTTCATTAACTTTCATATATATCGGATTGCTTGAACTAATATACAGGGATTTATCATTTTAGTAATACAAATCATGAACCTGACAAAAGAAATGCACCATATTGACAAAACTTAATGCAGCTTTAAAGATAGTTTAATAGACAGATTTCTTTTATAGAATTGTCAAATAACCCCTACTTTAAAGCTGCATTAAGTTTTG
Source organism: Stomoxys calcitrans (assembly GCF_963082655.1). Lineage (NCBI taxonomy): Eukaryota > Metazoa > Arthropoda > Insecta > Diptera > Muscidae > Stomoxys > Stomoxys calcitrans. The sequence continues at coordinate 52,181,119 of NC_081555.1, read as the reverse complement.
TTAATACCGGTAAGGCAGTCTGGGTATCTACTGTACCCCAAAACGGAAATATAACCCATCATATTCCGTTTTTGAGGAGACATTTCATATCCAGATTGTTTTTAAATTTGCAAAGTAGATCGTAGAAAGAGAAAATAAATTTTAAGTGTTGACCTTGGCCTAGTATATTATGAGCAAATTATGTTACTTCTTAGCAAACATTTCTGTATTTTCACTTAAAGAAAAAATAATTTTATCGCGTAGGTATATTTCCAAAAGTCGCGATATCCATTGTATCATTTCTACCTATTGCTACATACTAGGCTACGCACTTACTATGAATTTTTGCCCAAATTTCATTTCCAATTACCTATGCCGCCAGCTTTCTGGACTGTTTTTGGTTGCCTCTTCTCATCGACTAAGTCCAGTTTTGTGCCCATGACAAGAACCGGCATCTGAGCTGCCCCAATAAACTCTTCCGGATCAAAATTATTCTGCTCATCAGAGCGTTGAGCAACGGTGCTTGTTACTGGTTTATATATGTCCTTTCCTTCTTTACTAAGTATTTCAAACAACCATTCACGCAAATTGCTGTGACTTTTGCGATTAGTTAAATCGTGCACCAAAATAATACCATCAGCGGAAGCATAAAACACTCCCCGAGAGTTTTTGTGATTAAGCGAACCTCCAACATCAAATAGTTCTATGAAAAATGGTTTCTGTTGTGGTGTTCCTTCTTTGTATTCGTGAAGTTTAACTTCAATGCTGCAGCCAACAGTCCATCCCGGTCTACTGAGACTTTCTCCGCTTGCAATCAAATGGGTGAGACATGTTTTGCCGACTCCTGGAAAATTGATTTTCTATTCGTTAAATTCCTCCAAGAAATTAGCGTTCAACAAACCTGAGTCGCCAACCAAAATAATTCGAACTTTATCTATTGTTATAGTCATTTGATCTGATAACTAATTATAAATATTAAAAAATGTATTTTTCGGCAACAATATAAAAAATAAAAATAAATAACAAGTGGGAGTGATAAAGATAAATAGAAAAATAAGAAGGTCGGAATTTCTCTCAAAAATTGGCAGTAAATGTCAAGCTTATAGCAAAGAGGATAGGGTTCACTAAAGAAGGTTAGCTCACTTGGCCAGCTGATGTAATTGTCCAATTCCAGAGTTGTATCCAAATTCCACTATAACGTCAAATGCTTGGTTTGGAATTAAAAATGTTTTCAGATTTTGTTCCTTTTATCGCATGGGAATTGGTTTAATTTATTATTTACACGTTTATAATCATAAATCTTTTGATCTTGTGACTGCTATACATGATAATGCAAAAAAAACTAGAATGTCTATTAGAAACTGTCCAGAAATTTGAGAGTCTAGGGAATTTACGGCACAGGGTTGTATCCATGAGATAATTACCAGGTAGTGTACTGTACGGAGGCCACAGTAGCGCGGAGGTTAGCATGTCCGCCTATGACGCTGAACGCCTGGGTTCGAATCCTGGCGAGACCATCAGAAAAAATTTTTACAGGTGGTTTTCCCCTCCTAATGTTGGCAACATTTGTGAGGTACTATGCCATGTAAAACTTCTCTCCAAAGAGGTGTCTCCCTGCGGCACACCGTTCGGACTCGGCTATAAAAAGGAGGCCCCTTATTAAAGAGCTTAAAATGTGAATAGGACTGTACTCATTGATATGTGAGAAGTTTGCCCCTGTTCCTTAGTGGAATGTTCATGGGCAAGATTTGCAATTTGTTTGTGTACCGTAAGCTGAGTACAATTTTTTCTCGCGAAATGCACTATCTGTCAACGAGTTTTGGTTGTGTGTGTGTAATAAAGTTAAGAACTATACACACACAAACAACGAAAAACAGCGAAGTACACTATCTGTTAACGAGTTTTGGTTGTGTGTGTGTATTTTAGTTAAGAACGATACATATGCAAACAACGAAACTAATGCACTAATCACTGATTTTGACAGATAGTGAACTCAACATTTTGTTGTTGGGCAACTGTCACTACCATAGGGAGGGATACTCCCTAAATTGGGCTCGGGAATTCGCTGCACAGGCTACCCAAGTCACCGCAGTTAGCCAAAGGCTGCGGTCACCTAGATGGCATCCCATGCCTTAAAGAACTAGGACGAACAACTGTAAGATGGGTCCAATAACTTTGCAAATGCCGCTAGGGACGGTTTGGTGGTGACAGTTGTCGACGTGGGAGGAGAACAGGGCGGCATACCTAGGAATAATTGGAGTGAGATAGTCAATGGACTGTCTGTTCTTGCGGAATTTTCTGGGTTTCCTCCAGTTTGTGACGATGCAGGCTGTTATCGTTGCCGATACAGACTAATTGCCTTCGGGGATCAACGTTCAATTGAAATGTATCGTAGTGGGCTAAAAAAGATTGGTGAGATCTGGCCAGGTGCGGCACTAGATTAAGTCAAGAAGGAAGATATTCCTTCTCGACCAATGGCGCATGCTTGGATACCAAGGATTCCCTCAGATCATGAATCGATATTTGGAAGACTATGGGAATGTAATCTCAATCTTTCAACCACCGATTGGAAGATTGGTAGATTGGATGAGGCTGATAGTGACCGGAGACATGCAGTATTCGTTCTAAACTCCGGCTGCCTCGCAGATCTCAACAAGTCTGAAGGGGTTGTATCCTACGGATTCAACAAGTTGAAACTGAAGGTCTGTAGAAGCGGTGGGGTTGGGGAATCAGGAGACGACTCAGCAGTTGTTGCTGAACACTTGCCTGAGAAACTATCGACCACATCGCTAAAGTCTGGCTGATTGGAGGAGACTGAAAATCCCCCTGCCACGATCTAGACAGGAGGATATGGCAACGAAACGGGACCCGACAAGCCCTATGTGGTGTTCAGTGTCCTGAGGAAGAGTGGTTCCACAGCTTTCTCGCCTGCCCCAGGATGCGTACGGAAGTTCATCATGACAAGTTCTAAAGAATCTTGTGAGGATGAAGTCCTGGTGAAATCAGAAGACGAGGCTACCACAACAGTGGTGGAAGTTCTGAATGCAGACTATGGTCTGGTTTCTTCAGATAAATCTTCACCATAGTAAGGCCGCTTTGGCGGCACTGAAGGTCCTTCTGATGACAGGGGGATTCGACGTGGTCCTTATTCAGGAACCATGGGTGTGGTTCCTGAATTCGTGGACTAAGAATTCCGGGATTTAAACTTCTCAAGGATTCGGGGAATGGGAGACACAGTCTAAATGTTTTTCTTCTTCCGTCGCTAAGATTGAAGATTTAGTAGTAGCCAGCCTTGAAATGAACAAGTCTCATTACTGGATGGCTTCCCTATATATGGCACAAGATTCAGAGATGCCGCCTTCAAACCTCAAGTCGCTGGTTGAAGCCGCATCTGTAGAGAAGGAAAGCCTCATTGTAGGAAGTGATGCTAATGCACATTACCAGATATGGGGAAGCTCGGATGTCAACGAAAGGGGTGAGCTGCTTTTTGAATATATTATAAGTTGCAATCTGGCGATTTGTAATAAAGAGAATAAACCGACCTTTATTAGCAGGAACAGACAAGAGGTACTAGATATTACCTTTGTATCGGAAAATATCAGTGGAAGAATATTCGACTGGGATGTTGTGTTGGATGACCCTAGCTTCTCTGGTCATCGTTATATTATATAGACATAGTGGTCAAGCGGATCACGAAGGCCCTGAATGACTCGCTTGTGTCAGCATGCCCAAGTGCCAATCCAAGGGGCAAACAGCGACTGTCATGGTGGACCCCTGTGCTGGTTGGTCTAAGAAAGGACTGCAGAAAACTTTAACAGAGCAAAAGCAACAAGAGAACCTTACGATTGGGACATCTTTAAGGCTGAGCTAAGAAAATATAACGGCGAGCTGAGAAAGGTTCTGAACAGATCCTGGGTAGAGTTATGCAGCTCCGTGGAGTATACATCTGAGGCCTCTAGACTAAGGAAGATTCTGTTCTCAAAACCTTTACGGTGGGGTATATTCAGAAGTCAGAGAATGTATGGACAATGCTCGTTGATAAACATTTCCCGGGAAATTCTCCAAGGGACAACGTGCCGCCAGAAGAGGTCACTGGTATGCATTCGTCGGAGACTATTAGGGAAATAGTGTCTGAGCCGAAAATACTTTGGGCGATAAGAAGTTTCGACTCCTTTAAGTCGCCAGGCCCTGATGATGTGTGTCTGATAGACTGGTTCCCTGGCTTAGGGAGATATACTCTGCTTGTATCAGAATGTCATATATACCTATGGAGGGACACGAAGGTCATTTTCATCCCGAAAGCAGGAAAACCCTACCACACAAAGGCGAAAGATTTTCGTCCTATTAGTCTGTCATCCTTTATGCTGAAGACTGGTGGGAGGTTGGTAGAAACATAACTTAGGGCAAAAATCCCTGAAGATCGCCTATCGCGGCAGCAGCATGCATATAGTAAAGGCAAATCCACTGAAACAGCCCTTCACGACCTAGTCGGCTACATAGAGGTTTCTCTCGCTGCCAAGGAATATAAAATGGTTTCATTTCTTGACATTGAAGGTACTTTCAATAATGTAAAACCGACGTCAATCATGAAGGAGTTGCAGTTTCTGGGCATCAACTCTCCCGTAAGAAAGTTAATTAATAAAAAGTTCTCAATTACCCCACAATGTCTGTCTAGCTGGAGATGTTTTAGTCTGCATATCCATCAATAAATTCCATTGTCGTGCCAAGGTGGTTTGAATTATCCCAGATTGTGATATCCAGTTTCATGGTTTTTAGCGACGCCTCAGAGAAGGCATACGCTGCCCTCTACGTACGAGTCAGTAGGACTAAAGTTGCACCATTGGAAACACTATCGATTCCACGATTGAAACTAGGTGGGGAAACTTTACTTGCTGAAATGCTTTACCACCTACTTCCGGTATATTCCAATATAAAGAATGTCCTCCCCATCTCTATTCCGACAATGGCACCAACTTGGTCGATGCGTCTAAGGTCTTGGCAAGAGATGTCCTCCAATCATCCCAGTAGTTAATTATTAGATTAATAAAAATTGTGCACCAAAATTTTTGTACTCGATGGAAGGACGAATACCTGAAAGAGCTGCACAAGCGCCACAAGTGGAAAAATCTCACTTCGAACCTGGAAGTAAATTCATTGGTTGTAATTCGAAAGAAAATTTACTCCCAAACTATTGGCGATTGGGTAAAATCTCGAAACTATGTCCAGGCTCAGATGGTGAAGTCCATGTTGCCGAGATTATTATTGAGAAAGGTAAAATAATAACGCCAATCACAATGATAGTCGTCCTCCCTAGCGGATCCTCCTCTTAACACTTCAATTCTCTTATTGAAGTCTAATTGGTACTAAGACTACATTCAATCCTAGCCAGAAAATGCGTGGTAACGAAAAGTCCAGCAAACCAACTAGTACAACATGTATGCAGATTGTGTATATGGACCCATCCACTCCGAAAATGCAAAAAGTTCTTGGAGGTGAAACTTATTAGACGACTTCAACTGGTAAACAAATTCGGCTTCTGTAAGAACTGCTTGGCACATTCACACTTCCAGGCCTCCTGTTTTACCACGACTGGTTTCCGGTACTGCCAACAAAATCATCATGACCTACTCTATATGCACAAAGCACAACATCAAACTAGGATTTAAAAAACAACATTCTACACAACAAAAGCATTCTGAAAATTAGTTAAGTCACGAGGTACAAAACCTTGAAAGTCGCATCCAAAGCCAGACCCGAATCCAATACCAAATCCGAATCCAAAGCCAAATTTGTAACCAACAGCAAGGTCGAAGTCATGTGGAAATAAATTTTTCAATGCTTCCTTATCTGCTACCCTAAAGCAGAATACAGTTCGCTACTCCCAACCGTGGTTGTGAAAATCGAAGGTAACAAAGGAAAATGCAAAATTCATATCTTCAGTTTAGTGCACCAATTGGGACTTACAACGCTTACTCTAAACAACGAGACAATTTGGCAATTTTCTTTCAAAATCTGCAATGATCATATACACCAATATAATGCTTGCAGACGTTTCTTTCTACAAACAAGTCCCCATTGATATAATAGTTGGCATCGTCATGTACTCTTTAGTGATAAGAGAAGGCATTTCCAACCACTCTGGTCTACCAACTGTCCAGAATACTATGTTTGGGTGGACCATCTATAGCAGTTGTCCAATGTTGTTTTAACTTGCACTTTGAATTATTACTCGGATCAAATGAATATCGAACAAAATCGAACTCACTTTAAACAGCAAACTGAACACTTGAGCAAATATAACCTAACACCATCAATATACGTATATAATTTTAAAATTATTATAAAAATATAAATCTAACAACCCGTTTATATATATACATATAATCATAGAAATCTAGTTTCTATTTCCAATTGAAAATACAAATGAAGTATTTATAACCTTAAGAAGATAATGAATTACATAATTTTCCTAACCTAACGAGTTGAAATTTGAAAATTATTTGTAGGAATTATATTTTTTATTACTAAATTAAAATGAACTGTAAATGGAAAATTAATTATGATGTGATTAGTGTAGGCCAACGTATCGCAGAGGTTAGCATGTCCGCCTTTGACGCTGAACGCCTGGGTTCAAATCCCATGTAAGAACTTCTCTCTAAAAAGAGGTGTCGCACTGCGGCACGCCGTTCGGACTCAGCTATAAAAAGGAGGCCCCTTATCATTGAGCTTAAACTTGAATCGGACTGCACTCATTGATATGTGAGAAAATAATGGAATGCTCATAGGCAAAATTTTTATTTTCATGAACTATTGGTTCCAGGAATACTGCAAGGCGCGGAATGTTTACGCCAAAACCCCTGCATATTTTATGGTCAAATTACATTCCTAATTTGTTTAAATCCGCATATAACCTTATTGAATTAGGTACATTTTCTATTGACGTCTTTTTTCGCCGCCCATCAAAACTGATATTTCCGCAAAAATTCTGAGGCCTTCTGTCTCATTCGCTGATCATCGTCATACTGGTAGGACGTATTCCACCTCAATAAAATCCAAGCATATTTGTCCAATCCTAACTCAACTGTTTTTTCTCATTCCTTGTGTTTTTATATATTCACTGGGAACATATTCTCAAACCATTCTTACGGAGATGCAAAGTCATTAGGAAAGTTTCACTTCTGACTTTGCATTGGACTCAATCAACACTTTATATTCCCGAATCGAAATGCACTCCCGCATACATAAACATGTGGATTAGGAAATTTACTTAATCTTCAACGACAAATTTTTGGATCGTGTCACCTATTGTGTCATTAAAAATGGACAATATGGAGCAAACTGTGATCTATATATTCATTGCTTACGCCTCAGTAGTTTGGTGGGCTGCTTGGAGAAAAAGTGCAACATAAGGACCATAAAACAGGTTCAGAGAACATGTTGTTTTGGCATAGACAGGACAATGAGGACCACACCGACTGCTGCACTGGAGACTATTCTAGATATCCGACCCATTGACATACAGATTAAATGTGAGGCAGCCACTGCGGCTATGAGACTTAAGGCGATGGGAGAATGGATTGAGGATGGGAGCAGCTAATACCATCGCGGTATAATCGAAGCGACGATAGGAAACCTGGAAGGTAGGAAAGAGGTTTCCGATCGCATACTTGATATAAACCTTGAGGTCGAGTGCGAGGCGGAACCCCAGACGCAGTGCTGTTTCTTGTCTCACAAGCGATTCACTGACCCACTTCAATCGTCGATATCTATCGACGGTATAGATATTGAGCAGTCAGATGCTCTTGATGTTATGGGCATGAAGATAGAATGTGATGTCCGTTAGACAAAACACGTATTCTAAGTGTCGAATGAATTATTCAAGTGTTTGGGCTTTCTTAAGCGGTGCAATAAATAGTTCACCTCTTCTGATCTTTGATAACTCTCATATATGGACAAGAACTCCAAAATCATCCTTGGAGCTATTGAGCGGGTTCAACGTCTTCGTCTTCTTATCCCTGACGTTAGGATGTTCACCAGGAATACAAGACTTGCCACGAACTCACACCCGTTTATAATCGATTGGCCAGTCGACTGGACCATGCATTAACGAGAAAATTAATTTTTTTCCCCAACCATTCGTATGTGGAATCGACTTCCAACTAATGTCTTTCCCACCGACATTGACGTTCAGAAATTTAAGACTTATATCAATAAACACTACTCCCACTTTCCCCCCTCCAACCCTTAACTTTCCTAATTGCCAACGCAATGCACTGCATATATAGGGGACATCCCCTGCGTGTTGGTCACATGAAAAAATTCGGTCCTACTGGCGAATAAGGAGGATAGTATAGCTATTGGTATCATAACGGGACACACAGGATTACGAGCTCACTTATGTAAAATTGGCGCGGCAAGTGATAGCATGTGTAGGGCATGCGGGGAAGATGATGAGATGTTGGAGCATTTTCATTGTCATTGCCCGGCTTTCGCGTCTAACAGATACACGGCACTTATGTGGGGACACAATACCAGACATGAACCAATTTTGGGGCGCGGCATGGAAAACAATAAAGTATTTTGTAAGTAGAACGGAATTCCTAACATAGATTTTCTTTTTAATGTTTCTTTAAGTTTTTAGGTTTCTTTAAGTTTTTAGAGAGCACAACAAGCCGATTACTGGCTTAGGTGTATGTCTATAGTGGCAAGGGACAGGTTAATATCTGCACCCTTTTCTCAACCTAATCTAATCTAACCATACAGTCATTGATAATTTCTTCATTCACAAAAATTTCACACATGATTTCCGCGATTACTATATGAAAAGGTCATCAACGTTTGTTTGGGCTCCCGACAATATACCTTCAATGCTTTGATATGGTAATACTCCGAAGAACTCGGCCTGCTGAATATTTGCAGAGGTGCTTATCGGCCTAAGGGCAGGTACTGCGTTCTTTCTGCTGAAAATTTTCCGAAAATCATTCTTTCGGTGGTTTGACAAAATGTTGCCATTGGCCAAAATGTTGCCATTTACATATAAAAACTAATATGACATCAAAGAACTTATCAACTGCTTACGCGCATGTTTACACACGAATGTGAGTGTGCGGGTCGTACTGAAATTCATGTATGTTGTTGTAATATCGACCAAAACCCACCCTTCGTAATTAATAAATAATGAAACACAAAGCAATTTAAAAAGAGACAAATGCAGCTTTGATTTGTAAAAATAATTAGATTTTGTAGTATTTTCACTGTTATATATAAAATAAGCACAACTTTTCAAAAGCCTCTGTCAGCATCTTCCACTATTATCCAAATATTGTTGTTGTAATTGCAAGACCAAAAGCACAACATATTATTTCACAAATCTCATTATTTCCTACTGATTGATTGAGTTGCTTGTTGTGAAAGAAATATTTATTTTTGTTTCGAGTATATTTATTAATAATTAAGGCAGTAAGGAAAGGCAGAAGTCGGGCGGTGCCGCTTCATAATACCCTACACCTACCCAATAGTGGGAGCTATATGTAACTCCTAACCAATTTTGATGGACCTCGGCCGATGTTTTCAGATGAGTTATTAAATAATCCATATCAAGTTTCGGCAATTATGTTCAATTTATTACAAATTACCCAAAATCAGATAAATGCGCTTGCATTGGCTCTAGGATTAAAAATCGGGCAATATATATATATATATATATATATATATATATATATATATATATATATATATATATATATATATATATATATATATATCGAGCTTGGTTCATGTGGTAATTGTATCATAGATGCGTTTTCACAATTAATACGATTTAAAATACAACATACCAACGCACGGCCCTTGAAGCCATCACACCTAATATGGTTGAAAAGTCTGGTTTGTGTTGCTATTTTTGGCTTTCCTTTTCCATTCGCACCTTCGATCAATCAGCTCGTCTCGAAAGAGAAACAAACAGATAATCCTTTCTGCCAAATTTCGAGAGAATCAGTTAACAAATGACTATTGACTATTTTATCTCATTATTAATGAAAATCGGATGAACATATATATGGCGACTATATCTAAATCTGAACCGATTTCTTCCAATTTCAAAAGGCTTTGTCTCTAGGCCAAAAAACATGCCTGTACCAAATTTGAAGAAGATCGGATGAAAATTGCAACCTGTAGTTTCTACATAAATGACCATGGACAGACGAACAGACATACAGACAGACATAGCTAAATCGAATCAGAAAGTGATTCTGAGTCGATCGGTATACTTATCGATGGGTCTATCTCTCTTCCTTTTTGGCGTTACAAACAAATACACTAACTTATAATACCCTGTACCACAGTAGTGGTGTAGGCTATAAAAATACTTTCTTATTTATGCATCCACAAACACTTTATTTTTTTCCACCCAGTGTGAATACATGTGAGCAACATCACTGACACTAACAAACACTCAGTTACAATTAGAAGTTTGGCGAACGCGTTTATTTTGCGTAAGAAAATGGCTTGTTGCACAGCGACTGTGGTTGTGCAATCAAGTTATGACGAAACAAACACATTTCGAAAAATTTTTCCGTTTGTTTTTTATTTAGACTACCGGCCTTAAAAATAAAAATATTTTCCTTTCGTTATCGATCCCGCTTAAGTGATGTTCCAGTGATCTTTTCAGTGTTTAATCGAACTATCGATATTAACTGTTATGGAGGCCACGCTGAACGCCAGGGTTCGAATCCCGGCGCGAGAACATCAGAAAAAAATGTTAGCGGTGGTTTCCCCTCCTAATGCTGGCAACATTTGTGAGGTACTATGCCATGTAAAACGTCTCTTAAAAGAGATGTCGCACTGGGGGACGCCGTTCGGACTCGGTTATAAAAAGGAGGCCCCTTTTCATTGAGCTTAAACTTGAATCGGACTGCACTCATTGATACATATGTGTGAAGTTTGCCCCTGTTCCTTAGTGGAATGTTCACGGGCAAAATTTGCATTTTACCGATATTAATTGCACAAAAAATTCGACGAATGTAAACCGAGCGTAAACTTACATTGTTTACCTACCTTGGCTAAAAATTACTATTTAGCTTATTACTTCATTCAATAGACCTTTATTTACAACACTTATTCTACATCAAATATTTTAATTTAAAATCATTCATTGTTGTATTTATTTTAGGAAATACAAATATTTATAGAGGAAAATGTATGTGCACATCTACATTTAAACGGTAACTGAGTTGCAATAAATTGATTACAGATTTCATCATATTTCTTTGGTTCGATTTTTGGGTTTAAATTGATATTAAAATACTTAGCTTTTAACTACATATAAGTTCAAACCAGACAGTATTAAGACTAGATATATAGAGATGACAAGATACTTTTTTTAAATTTTTCTTCTACAAGACTAAATTAAGATTAAAAACAAAAATTCACTTAACATTATTGGGCGATAATTACACAGCATTAAACGTAGGTATTAATTACTTACAAATTCAGTGTACTCAAAACAACTAACTTAAATACTTCAGTAATAAACAAAAAGGTATTAATATCAAGTTTGTAAACGAAAGTAATAAGTCACTACTAGAGAGTGGCTTCATTTGGTAATGTGACATCCTTTATTACAAACCCATAAAAATGAAATTCGATTTGTAATTAGGAACAGATGAATTTCTAGTGCTTCCTATCTTAAATTTTCTAATTGAGGTTATGGATTTAACAGCGTTAAAGAGTTGGACAATTATTACATGCTCAATTACAATGCATATATGCATACAGCTCTTAAATGAGCTTTTGAAAATAACGCCTTATAAGGAAGATTTGTTGATTACTTTTCAGATATAAACAGGAGAGTGATACTACTTTTAAATCTAATTGATTGTATAGTGAAATGCGCGGATTTGTTCTTGGCCTTGCATGTAGAGGCCGGTACTATGTTAGGATTTCGTATAAATTTTCGCTATCTATAATTGCAACGATCCTAGTCTTATAATTTTTTAAAAATTTAATCAACTTCCCTTATGATTTCCTTTGTGAAGATAAGAATCTACTTGTGAATAAGAATTTCTTTCGGCTGAAGGGAAGTGTCACATTTGAAATGATTCAGATCACCTGAATTACCATACAAGAGCAAGCAAGAGCACACAATTATTTATTGACAAGGCGGACCCGAGAACAGATTCTTAGTAAGGTAAACTAAAAAAACTATTTTTTACAAGAGGAAACTATGCCAATTGAATATGTTGTCTAGCATAAGAAAATATCTCACATTGTTTAATTTTCATTATATGTTTTGTTTAAGATTTTCATTAATAGTTTTAGATTATCATATTTTTTTAAGCCTGAGATTTCGCTAAAAAAATCAATTGGTTAATTTTTTTTGACTAGGAAAGAATAAAGAGAGGATATTAATTTTCTATTGTCCGCTGACTGTGGTAGCAGTGGAGAGATGTTGAGAACCTGGTATAACCACCGCAATAAGAGGTTGCATAGGCAAAGCTTGATGATCTTCAGCTTTTGGTCAAGCAACAATATCAGCTGCTGAATTGTAGGTGAAATAATTCAAATTGAACTCATCGTGGAATAAAACTCCGTCCGTTTCTTCGCCATTTACATTTGGATGGACATCATGGGAAAGCTGCGATTGCTGGTGATGATGTTGATGGTGATGTTGATTGCCAGGCGTGGGATGACTGTGGGTAAGTGGATGCGGATGGGATGACATTTGTATACCCAATTCCATCGGGTCAATTTCAGTAACATAATAGGATGTTGTGGTTGAGTGACACTGGGTGTTATTGGCCGTTGACGAGTCGATCGAAGGGGTAATGTGACGAAGGCCACTTTCATTGACAGCCACATCTTTGTGCACAGGGTTGAGGTAATCTTCTAGTTCAAAAGAAAAGGAATTAGTTAAGAACAGTTTGATATTATTAAAAGTTTATACATGATCATTGTAAATTAAAACAAGTAAGAGCGTGCTAAGTTCGCCCGGGCCGAATATTATATACTCTCCACCAAGGATCGCATTTGTCGAGTTCTTTGCGCGGTATCTCTTTTTAGTCAAACAAAGAATAATGGATAAGAATTATTATGCTATTGAAGATATATCAAGTTATAGTCCGATTCGGACCACAAGTGAATTGAATGTTGAAGACCATAGTAGAAGTCATAGGGCAATATTTCAGTCTATTCGGATAAGAATTGCGCCTTGTAGGGGCTCAAGAAGCATAATCGGGAGATCGGTTTATATGGGAGCTGTATCACTATAGATCGATTAAGACCATATTGAACATGTATGTTGAAGGTCATGGGTGAAGGCGTTGAAAAAAATTGCTGCCAAATCGGATGAGGCTTCTATACCAGGCTACGAACCAATTTGAATCATACTTAGCACAGTTGTTGCAAGTGATACCAAAACTCCATGTGCTAAATTACAGTCAAATCGGATTTGAATTTCGCCCTCTAAAAGCTGAAGAAGTCAAGACCCCAGTTATGGCAGCTATATCAGGTTATGAACCGATTTGAACTATACTTGTTGGAAGTGATGCCAAAAAAACACCACGTGCAAAATTTCAGTCAAATCGGAAGGGAATTGCACCCTCTAGAGGGTCAAAAAGTCAAGGCCCAAAATGGGTTTATATGGCAGCTATATCAAAACATGGACCGATTTGGCCCATTTATAACCGACCTACACTAATAAAAAGTATTAGTGCAAAATTTCAAGCGCCTAGCTTTACTCCGGACGGATGGACGGACAGGGCTAGATCGACTTAAAATGACATGACGATCAAGAATATATATAAAGGGTGATTTTTTTGAGGTTAGGATTTTCATGCATTAGTATTTGACAGATCACGTGGGATTTCAGACATGGTGTCAAAGAGAAAGATGCTCAGTATGCTTTGACATTTCATCATGAATAGACTTACTAACGAGCAACGCTTGCAAATCATTGAATTTTATTACCAAAATCAGTGTTCCTAACCTCAAAAAAATCACCCTTTACTTTATGAGGACTTAGATGCATATTTCGAGGTGTCACAAACAGAATGACGAAATTAATATACCCCCATCCTATGGCGGAGGGTATAACAAGTAAAACCGTGTTAAACCCCGTTTAAACTGCTCATTATACCCGGATTTAAGGATCTAGTCAGGTGATTTATAAAGGGCCTTAAAAACAGGGTTTAATGATCCGTTTTAAGTACAGTCGGGACAATATGGGTTTAAGTACGGCCGGGACAACATGGATTGCATAAAACAAGTTCGCTGAATGACTTTTTGAAATAAATAAGAGGCATATCAAGCTATGGACCCATATGAACGTTATTTGTTAGTCAAATGGGATAATAATTAAATAATTAATATGGATGCTATATCAGGAAATGGACCGATTTGGACCATACTTGGCACGGCTGTTGGAAGTCATATCAAAACATTACTTGCAAAAATTTCAATCGGGTGCCTTCTACAGGCTCAAATAGTCAAATCTAAAGATAGGTTTATATAGCAGCTTATATAAGGTATATAACGATTTAAACCATACTTGGCACATTTGTTGGAAGTCATAACGGAACGATACCTGAAAAAAACCCGCAGAATCGGATTAGAATTGCACGCCCTAGATCTTCAAGAAGTCAGAAGATCGGTTTATAAGGGAGCTTTATCTGTTTATGGATCCATTTGACCATTACTTATACAGCTGTAGTAACAAGTAACAAATAACCACGTGCAAAATTTCAGCCAAATCGGGTAAGAATCGCCGTTGGTTTAGGAGTAAGTCAGCAAGGACATGGGACGGCTAAATTTCCGCAACCTTCTTCAACCTAATCCTTAACAGAATCCATGCAGGAAATATTTAAAATGAGGATTATTTTGACATAAAAAATTTGGAATTAGTTGAGGAAAATTTGCCTACCAGTTTCACATCTTCCACCTCATACAAAATCGAAAAACCTGAACACAAGAGTCAGCGACAATCAGGAGGTCGGATCATACTTATATGATCCGACAAAAAGACGAAGAAACGGACATGTCTAGATCGACATAAAATGTCAAGACGATCAAGAAATTGGGACCCCGCATCAATATTTCGTGGTTCTATGGCAGTGGGTATAAAAATTAAGGAACTCAAATCCCTCGATCGGTTTATGTGGTGTAACATCTATGTATGGAAGATGTTGTCCAGAATGTTATAAGTCACAAGCATACTTCACATATCTTAAGAAAAGAAATCTCGGTGGGATATGGCGTGGGTGTTGGAAGTTCTAAATGTACTTTATATGCTAAATTTTAACCAAATCAGAAACAAAATAAGGCATTTTAAGTTAAAGCACAAGAAGTCAAAGCGCGGGATCTATATCAATTTATGGTCTTATTTGGGGCGACAAATGTATCAAAAATTATTTCCTGCTACAGGAATGAATAAACTTTTGCCTAATAATTACTAAAATAAAATTTATTCCATTCAAATATTAAAAAGGTCGCGCACAAACCGCTTTGAAAAAATAAATTTTTGTGATATTTTTTAAACCGTTTTGTGCGCGAACTGATGGACAAAGCTAGGTCGGCTTAGAATGTCAAGACCATCAACAATATATGTATACTTTCTAGGGTTGTAGATCACAATTTCGAGATTTTACGAAAATACTCGTAAAAAGATTTCATTAAACACGACATTGCATAAAAGTGGGCCACTCTGGGGGAATTTGGTAATCCGCGCTCGGGCGCTAAGCATCAATATTTATAAGATTTGGTTAAAATATATGTAATGAGAACTTATGATTTCAAACATCCGCACCTAATAACGCTCAAATAGGTTTACTGGTAGATATAGCCACCATCAGCCGTTTGTTTTCAGTTTATTTTATTTTCTCTTCTTTCCTGGATCGGCATGAGCGAGAAATGAGGAAATTTTCGTGACAGGATTTCCTGAAAAAGATTCCTAAAGAAGATTTCCTGAAGAAGATTCCTTTAGATAGGGATCTAAGTACACAACTAACTTCGAATATGATCGCATTATTATTCGATTGTGCTTTTCTTTCAGTATTATCTTGAAAATGCATTTCATGAATATGCAAAATATCGAAAAATAGAAAAAGGAAGCAAAACACCTTGAGTTTGACTTCAAAACAAAACATTTTTATGATTGTATATTGAACGTGTCACTTTAAGCCTAATAAACTTACCATTATCAAGTAAGACATCGTGATATGTGCCGATTATCGATTGATGACTAACTGACTGAACTTCAACCTCTCGATGTATTCCATTCAATATTTGGCCTGCTGTTTTTCGTAGCTCCTCCTCTGTCAACAGTTCATTGTAAGGAAGTTCATGTTTTAAGGATTGTTGTTGATGATGTTGGGCGGATTCATTACCTATATGCGAAGTATTTCGATGTCGGTTATGGGTGGCTATATCATTTATGTCATTGTTAGAGTGTCCTTGTTGCTGCATCATTTCTTGTTGTATGGCTGCTGCGGCTATTGCTGCTTCATCATATTGACAAGAATCTTGTTGACATGTCAGATGTTTATTATGATGGTGAGGAAGATGTTTCTGCTTGGCATTGGCATTCGATTGTTGTTGCATTAGCTGATGGTGTTGTGCCATGCGTTCGCGATTCATGGATTCCATTTTGAAAAATAAATCTAAGCGTTGCTTTTTCTAAAGAAAAATAAGAGAATGACTAATACGAACGGATTCAATGTGACTAATTTCAACTCACATGTTCCCAGGCTAAAACATTTTCTGCAGAATCACCACTAGATATGGTCCATAAATGTCCTGCACCTTGTGGGGCCTTATGTCCTTTGCGAAAATGTGGGTTAATGGAGAGATTATGGCGAACGGAATTTTTCCAACGATCATCATTGGATTTGTAATACGGGAAACGATCACTACAAAGAAAAGGAGCATATTCTAATTTGCTTTCTATAACAATGTACTTTCACATTTTGTTTGCGAAAACATTTTTAAATAGGTTAAGTTGGGTTTATGTGGCACGATCTCTGCTTGATACACATTACAGTGGTCGGGTAACCTTCTCTATATGACCAGTCCTAGTTTTTCCAAATACACCCACCAGGTAGGTTACTTTGAAACCAAACGTGTATAACTTCTAAATGACTTCTATTACCATGGAAGTTGCGGATAGTGGAATGCTCTATCCAGAGTAGCTGTAACTGCAGTCGTGGTCTCAGTGATAGGTCGGGTGGCTCCGGCTCTTGCACATATACTGACTGCCTACGATGCTCGATATGACAAGGAGAGTTATTGGCGCCTTTAAATAACCAATGGCCACCTTGTTCCCGCCGCGATCGGTTCTTTGGACCGGAACGAGCTTCCGCGGATCGCCACCTCCACATGAAAATGTAGTTACCACAGCAACCATGGAAATCGTAGTTCAAAACAGGTTTATCAGGAATAGTGGTGTATGATCAAAGAGAGAGCTCCCTTAGCCTCACAGCAGTGGCTGAAGCAATTTGTCTAGCCACAATGTCCAGATGCATTAGGCGTTGGATTGAGTTCAGTTCATCAGATGATGTCGTTCTCATCAGTGGCTGTGATGCACAAGCAAGGCACCCTTTGGATCCGGCTGAGTACTGAAGAGTAGGTGGCATTATGAAACGCCGTCCACCAAACAGCAACACCATATAGCATTATGGATCTGACAACCGCAGTATATACTCAGTGTATGGCACCCGGCTTGAACCCCCAATTTTTGCCAATGGCTCTCTTGCATGTGTATATGGCAAGAGTTGTCCTTTCCAAAATCTTTGATTTGTTAAATTTGCTGTTCAGTCACCATCCACAACGTTCTCTTCTCCGAACGATGCAGGTGATATGTGGGTAATTGTACCTTCTGCTGAAAAGAACTACTTCTGTCTTACACATTATACGCCAAAACCACTTTTGGAAGCCCTTCGTTGTCAAGAGCTTTCTGAAGTATATCTTTTTGAGTGCTTGGAAACTTGCCTTATCCGCAATAGCCACGTCATCAGCATGCGCGACCACTTTGCTCCTTTTTTTTCAGATATATTGTTAATGGCTATATTCCAAAGTAGAGGAGACAGTTCACCTCCTTGGGGTTTTCCTTTGCTGACCCATCCTTTAGATCTACAGATCCCAAACATTCCGTAATCCATCTTTAGTGAGAAAGTTATTAATAAACTTTCTTACGGTAGTTTCGATGCTTAGAAGCTCCAGCTCAATACCAGACATGAACCAACTTAGGGGAATTGTATGGAAGACAATTAATGATTTTGTAAGTAGCACGGAATTCCTAACATGAAATTATCTTTCTTGAGGGTACTTTTTAGTTTTTAGAGCGCACAACAAGCCGATTACTGACTTAAGTGTATGGCCATGACAGCATAGGGCGGATTAATATCCGCACCCTCTTTTCAGCCTAACCTTTTATATGCATGCTGTTGAGAAACAGGGGATCTTTGCCCTAAGAAATGTTTCTATCAACCTTACAGACTAATAATTCGAAAATCTTTCGCCTTCGTGTGATTCGTTTTTCCTGCTTTTAGAATAAAATTGGCCTTTATCCCTCAAGTATGTACGACATGAAGATACAAGCAGAGTACATCTCTCAAAGCCAAGGAGCCAGGCTTTTGGACACAGCTTGTAATTCAACGGATGATACATCATTAGGGTCTGACGTTTTAAATTAGTCAAAACTTTTTATCGCCCAAAGGATTTTCGACTTAGATACAATTTCCCCAACGGCCTCCGACGGATGCATATCAGTGGCAACCTCTTTTGGGGTCACGTTGTCCGTTGGAGAGTTTCCCGGGAAATGTGTATCAACGAGTTTCCTCACTAAACATTGTCTATGCATTCTATGACTTCTGAATGTATCCTACCGTAATAGGTCTCGAGGATAGGATCTTCCTTAGCCTAGAAGCCTCAGATGTATCCTCCACGAAGCTTCAGAATTCCATCCAGGATTTATTGATGCTTTTTCAGCACGCCCTTGTATTTTCTTAGCTCACCCTTATAGTCGTGTGGTGCCCTTGTGGGCTTTCGCCTTGTTGAAGGGTTTTAAGCAACCCTTCCTTTGGCTCTAGGACATGTTGACATATTGACCATTATGTTTATGAACTCCGCAGTTTCAACTCCCTTTTCGGGTCTAGAGAGGATAGTCGTGTAGAATGTGTGACGATATTCATACGATTCTGCATTTTTCTGTTTAACCGAGGGACCAATTCTGTTGTATTTTTTCCAAGACAGAAGCTAATATGAAGATGATCAGAGAAGCTTTGGTCATCCAACACTTACCAGTCACATATCTTTCTGCTGAAATTCTCTGATATAAAAAAAATAATATCTAGTACCTCATTCCTGTTCCTGCTAATAAAAGTAGATTTATTCCCTTTATTACAAATCGATAGATTGCAACTTACAATAAGGGATTTTCCAACAAGAGGTGTTATTTTGATTCACTCGATATTTCGGCAGCCGTAATTTTTTAAGCTTTTATTCTTTGACATTTAGCAAGTAGAAAAGTAGAAATTGGTGAGATCATGAGATCATGTAGGTTGATGAGGCCCATTTCTACCTCGGTCGACAAGTACAATTTTAGCATCTGAGGCTCTGAAACCCCAAAAGTTATTGTTGAGAAGCGTTTCCATCCTCAACGTGTGACTGTTTGGTGCGGTTTATGGTCCGGCGGGATCATTGGACCTTACTTTTTCGAAAATGCAGTTGGATCAAAAGTTATGGTGAATGGATTGCGCTGTCGAGGGAAGATTAATGATTTTTTATGGCTGGATTTGGATGGCATTGATCTGGACAACGGTTACTTTATCAAAGACGGCGCTACGTGCCATAAGCAAGTGCCATTACTCTTTTACGGGAAAAGTATGCGGGCCGTATTATTTATGGACGAGGTGACCACAATTGTCTACCAGATCTGGTCACACAAAGGGCCCCATGAAAGATAAGGTGTACGTGAAATGTCGATTCAAGACTACAAAGATATAATTCGTGAGGCTATCGAGGGCATAAGGAAGCCACTTTGCGATTTGGTTATGGAAAATTTCATGAAAAGGATATGACGATGAGGTTCTTTTTCATTATTTAGGACATTCCATCCCTTAGAAACTCTTCCGCAGGGAGGTGTTGCACTGTGGCGTTCGGACTCGGCTATAAAAAGGATCCCCTATAACTGTGCTTAAAACTTGAGTCGGACTACACTAATTGATATGGGCGAAGTTTGCCCCTGTACCTTAATGGAATCTTCATGGGTAAATTTGCATTTTTACCTTTCTTATCATAAAATAAACAACCGATCATGTATCACAAAAAATTGTATTTTACTTTGAATACCAAATAACACCTCTTATTGGAAAATCCTTTATATTCGATAAGCAGCTCACCCCTTTTGTTAATATCCGAATTTTCCCATATCTGGAGATGTGCATTATCATCACTTCCCACAATAAGCCTCTTTTTTCGTGCAGAAGAGGCTACAACCAACAACTTAAGGCTTAGATTAGGTAAGGTTAAAGTGGCAGTTTGCCATCAGACTCACATAGACGTTTTCGTCCCCGCCACATGACCAGAGAGAAAGCTCCCTCAGCCTCACAGCAGTGGTCGCAGCAATGTGTCTCGCCACAATCTCCAGATGCATTAGGTGTAGAATTAAATTCAGTGCATCATATGGTGTCCTTCTCAGGGCGGATGTGATGCGCAAACAAGCCATCCTTTGGATCCGGTTGAGTATCGAACAGAAGGTGGACCAATTGCGGTATATGCTCAGTGCTTGAAGGTGGCATCTCTGAATCGTGTGCTATATACAGGGAAGCCACTACTACACTACACTACTGGCTACTACTGAATCTTCAGTGCTCAGACGGAAGACGAAAAACATTTAGAATACTCTTTGCAAGAATACAGGCCATGTGATTCCCATTCCCCGTACCTTTGAGTAGTATGAACCCAGTCCACGAACAACAAGAACTACTCGTTGATACACATTTCGCGGGAAACTCTCCAACAAACATTTGTCGGAGGTTATTGGGGAAATTGTGTATGAGCCGAAAATACTTTGGGCGATAAAAAGTTTCGACTCTTTTATGTCGCCAAGCCCTGAAGATGTATTGCCGGTTAAATTACAAGCTGTGTCCGACAGACTGGTTCCTTGGCTTAGGGGGATATACTCTGCTTGTATCAGCTTGTTGTATATACCTGGGGAATGGAGGAACACAAAGTTCATCTTCATTCCAAAAGCAGGAAAATCTACCATACGAAAGCGGGAGATTTTCGCCCTATTAGTCTGGCATCCTTCAAGCTGAAGACTCTTGAGAGGTTGATAGAAACATATCTGTGTCGGCAACATCATGCATATAGTAAGGGCAAGTCCACTGAAACAGCCCCCCATGACCTTGTAGCCCACATGGAGGGTTCTCTCGCTGTCAAGGAATACACAATGTTGGCATTTCTTGACATTGAAGGTGCTTTCAATTGTGTAAAACCGACGTCAATCATGATGGAGCTGAAGTTTTTAGGAATCAACACTATCGTAAGAAAGTTTCGTCTTCGAAGACCCACATTGTGGATTGTTGTTTTGGTTTCGGGCTCAAACGCATAGATCATCGATTCGCTGCCTGTGACGATCTTATAAACGTCTAATTGACACGAACCTTTTTTGAGCGATTGTCAAATTGTGGGGAATCCAATGAGAACAACGCTGTTTTACGCTGTTAGAGACGGTAAACTATCGAGATTCGTTCCATTGATATTTTTCTTCTTAATTTTCGTTAAGATCGACAAATTTGCTAAATATATTAGGCAGGGCTAGGATAGGTAAAAAAGAGGATGTGGATATAAATCCGCGCCATGCCACTATGGGCTTACACCGAAGCCAGTAAGTTAAATATATTACAAAATATGCATATTTTCAAAGGATACAAGTAAAAAAAAAGTTGTTTACGTATCAATTTGGGTGTGTGGCTGTGCCCCAAATAATAGGAACCAAATTTCGATAACAGAATCCTACGTTTCTGCTTAAGACTCTTAATATAAGCTTCATATTCTCACCATCAGACAACAAGTTGTAAGGCGGCAGTGCTCTATTTGAAATCTACATTCTCTGCAAATGTAAATTTGCCCATGAACACTCCATCAAAGAACAGGTGTAAAGTTCTAACAAATCAATGAGTGCTGTCCGATTTAAGTTTTAAGCTCCGTTTTTTCATGGCTGCTATATCAAATGTTATGGTATCTCACAAATGTCGCCAGCATTAGGAGGGGATAACCACCGCAGAAAATTTCAGATGTTCTATCCAGGATTCGAACTCAGGCGCTCAGCCTCATAGGCTTACCGCTTACCTCTGCACTACGATGGCCTACATTCCCTACCATAGGATAAATGAATACATTTAGTCATTCAGTTGGCAACACATCGAAATATCCATTTCGAACCTTCAAGGTATATATATTTTTGTTCGTCCCTATCCCCATGTATCTGTTCGTGCGTCTGTTGTAATCAGCGTGATTACAGCCTTTAAAATTTTAGATATTGGAATATGGATCTGAAACAGATCTATATTATTTCCATATCAAGGTTAAGTTCCCGAACAAGCAAAATTGGACTATATTTAGATATTGCTGACAGAAGTTGCAATTTAGACCGATTTAGGGTCTTAAGCCTTATTTAGAACCGATTACGCTAAAATGTATAACAGTGAGTTGGATTAGAGAAGCCGATATCCTATCCGAATATAGTCAAGAGATCGGACCATAGAGTCTTACTCCCATAAAATTCGCATTTATTCGCCGATTTGGCAGAAATTTGGAACAGTTAATTGCACTAGGCCATGCAATATCCGAGCCGAGTATGGTTTACACCAAATCATATTTGGATTTTGCTCCCAATATATCGATTGAGTGTCTGAGACCGATATAAACCCCATTAACTACCCGATTTCGCTAAAATTTTAAACTGTGACTTGTACAAGGCTTTTCGGAAACTGCACCAAATATAGTCCAGCCCATTGGATATAACTATGGATAGAGTTATGTATAACAAAATAAGATTATAAATATATCCATGGTGGTGGGAATCCAAAGTTCGGCACGCAGATCTTATTGTATTTTTACTGCTTTTTAGTTTATGCGGAATACACTTAGACTTTTTTATTAAATTTTATAGCATTAATTTTTAACTATTTGCTGTTTATTTTGCCTATAGGTGCCTCTTTTTGCGACAACTGAACATTCATTATGGCAAACCACATAATGGCGACTACTGTATGTCCAACAGACTATCGACCATTCCGGAAACAAACCCCATTCCCTTCTAAGCTAAGCAAAAAGTATACACCGACTTTTTATTGGCTACTGGCTTCTCATTGCATGTCATAAATCACATATACATACAGATGAAGAGTAGAGACTTTCACGAACTAGCGACAGACTTAAGGAATATAGAATACAGGCACATAAACAAGCAATCAGAATGTAGGCCTATTAAAACTTTTTGACCAGTGGCAATTAAAACTTTCCCCTTGAACAATTTCCGAAAGACTTGTATCCATATTGTATGTACGTACATATATGGCTACTCCAGATATGTACTACACACACACAGGTGGCAAATTATACGGCACGAATGCCAAAGAGCTCTAGTATTTGGACACACGAGAGGACTTACATATAAACATGCACTTGCCTATGTATAAACTAACACACTTATGAATCGTAAATTCGCTTTATTTTCAGTGCTTTGGTATGGTATCCCACCCCGAAATTTGAAGACATTTTAATAAGAAAGGCACAATACAACAACACTACTCGTACACGGAACTATCCTAACGGAAGGGACATCGCGTGTTTTGCGCACACTCTCCTCCACAAACCATGGCAGAAAGCATTGGCAGACGGAATATGAATAATGATAGTGGTTTAGAACTTTACTTTCTTTCCAAAAAATTGTTCTACACCACCTACATTCACACAAAGATACACACTACTTGCATGACAAACAACTCATAAAGCGGCAAAACATATTTACGAGTGGAATAGCAAGTAAATATGTGCAACTATATACGTATTCAAATATTTAGTGACTTTTTAGAAGCAGAAGTCAAGCGAGTATAAGCAAGTTTTCTAGAGTTTAATTTTATACAACGATTACCTGATTTCAAAAGATGTTAAATGTTGAACTAAAATCGATCGAAGATCTGTAGTATATGTTCAAACTAAATGCAAATATTATTTTACCAATTCAGTCAACCGTATATGACATCGAAATTTCAATTTCCGACCCTACAAAATAAATATATTCATGGTCATCGTAAAATTCTAAATGATGTCCATGTGTCTGTCCGGCTGAAATTTGGCTTACATTGGTATTTCTTCTTTAGGTAAGGTTGAATTAATCTGCCCCATGCCACTATAGACATACACCTAAGCCAGTAATTGTTGTGCGCTCTAAAAACAAACAAGTAACCTCGAAAACGAAAATCTAAGTAACCTTCTTACTTATATTTGGATATAGCTGCCATATAGACTGATCTCTCTATTTAGGGACCAAAAAGGCGCATTTATTAACCGATTTAGCTGAAATTTCAAACGTTGGGTTCATCGAAGACCTTCGACATCCTAGCCAAATATGGTCCCGATCGGACTTTGTTTAGGTATAGCTGCAATATGGACCGATCTCCCGGTTCAAAGCCTTAACTTGAATGCAGAAATTAAACCTGATTAAAATTTGAAATAGTGAGTTGTATTAGGCTTCACAAAATCCAAAACGAACATAATCTAATTAAGTCTATATTTGGATATAGCTGCCAAATACATTGATATGACGATATTTTGGGTCTTAAGCTACAATTTATTACCCTATTTCATTATTGACCGATCTTTCAATATAGGGTCCCTAGGCCTCGATATCAGAACCGAGTACGGGTCACATACGACTATATTTAGATATAGATAAATATATAGTTATGTGGGAAAAAAAATTCTCTTAGAAAATGCTACGAAATGGATACCGAAATCAGAAACTGGAGTCCAGAACCCGAAAATTGTCAAGCGAAACATAGAACGATCAGAAAAATCTGTTTACATCGTCTAAACAAAAAAAACGTTGTAAAATATTAAAGTTCTTACTTAAATTTTTTCAGAATGAGATTAATGCCTACTCTGAGGATGGCACAATCCGCTTCGTTTGGGAGCCGGGGCATAACGGAGTAAGGGAGAATGAAAGGACAGAGGATTTGGCAGTGAAAGCCAGAGAACTGCCGTCAACAAACTTGGTTTACTCGAAGCCTTTCTGGTCGACGCAGTCCGATTTAAGGGCGTGGACGATGACTGTGGAACAGCGAAATAGTCGGATAGTGAGAGGACGAAGCTATTATTGGAAGGAAGTAAGAAGGAGGTCAGTATAGTTTTTGGTATCATAACTTATGCAAAATCGGTGCGGTAAGTCATTGGAGACATTTCGAGACATTGGAGCATTTCCTACGCCATTGCCGGGCTTTCGCGGCTAAAAGACACCGTTACATAGGTGGGGACACAATACCTGACAAGAACTAACTTAGGGGAGTGGTATGAAAAACAATTAAGGATATTGTAAGCAGCACAAAATTCCGAACTTAACATTTTCTTTTTCGAGGTTTCTTTTTAGTTTCTGGAGCGCACAACAAGCCAATTACTGGGTTAGGTGTATGTCCATAGTGGCCTGAGCGGATTGATATCCGTATAAGAGGAGTGCCTCAATATTCTTTGATCTGATAACTAAAAACTATTTTTAATAGCAGAAATAGGGGATAATACTATGTAATGAGACTGGCTTAGCAAACCCCAAGTACACCGTATAAACCTCAAACACTTCGTTGGAAATATTAAGCTTTGGAGAATGTTTCTATACAAGTTGGGACTCTTGTATCGTATATTTGACAATGTTGTATCTACAAAGTACGTTAAAATTTTTCAGAATTGTGTTCTTACATTATCTGAAGATTATAGGAAAGTCAGATAATTTTCCAATTGGATAAGAGCTTTAAGTCCACTTCTTAATACAGATAACGGTGGTATAGGATCAATAAAAGATCTGTCTTTGAGTGGCACCTAAAGTCTTCGAATCTTGATTCGATTGAAAATCATTGGAATATCGTTAACATTCAAATAACTACTTCCGTCCAACTCAGATGAATTTTGGTTAATTATTTAAGCTTTGTAGATACTTATACCCGTTTTGGTTCACCAGAACTAAACCGACTATATACCTAGGGTGATTCAAGCAATATTTGAATATAAAGGATTGTTAAGTAAGTAATTTTGTTTTTGTTAGGAACTATAAGAAGCAAATGACTTCAATCTCTCGAAAGCCACAAAAAGCATAATCAATCTTTTATTTTTGAATCCTCTAATGAAAATATAGTTAGCAATTCGCTGTGTCTTTAAGATTTATAAACTTATTGTTAGTTACATTTTATGAAGGATTCAATTAAAAGAATAATTACTTTAGTTGTTTTTCTCCAAAATGGAGTCGAGCTTAATGACCATGAGAATTGTGTTCAGCGGAACGATTTGATTAGCGAAAAGCTACCTGATTAACAGATCCTTGGACATAAACATATACATAAACAGCCATTGGTATGCGTTCCGTTTCGAAAGGTGGCTGTAATTTCTTGTTCACTACCATCGCTGTGCTCATATCCACGTAACTGCTTAGGCTACCGGCTTAGTAGCTCATTTTTGTGATAATTATTCAGCATCCTGGCTCTTATGTGGAGACACAATAACATACATGAACCAACTTAGGGGCGTGGTATGGTAAATAATTGGGGATTTGATTAATAGTCGCTGTGCTCATATCCACGTGACTGCTTAGGCTACCGGCTTAGTAGCTCATTTTTGTGATAATTATTCAGCATCCTGGCTCTTATGTGGAGACACAATAACATACATGAACCAACTTAGGGGCGTGGTATGGTAAATAATTGGGGATTTGATTAATAGTAAAAAGTTCAGTGTGAAAATAGGGCATCAACAAGCTCTCTCTATCTAATACTTTCGTTGGACAAAGCCTTCACTTGATTTCGCGACATATGGGTTGACTCCAACTCTCTTTTCGTACCGTGGATCCATGTGTTTCTCGGGTGTGTCCTCTCCTTCGCTTTCCTTGCGGGCTCCAGTCTAAGACATTTCTCGCTATATTATGGCGCGGTCGGCGTGGGACATGACCCAACCATGTCCATTTTCTCTTCCGCTTGAGTGTGTTCTTGTTTGCAGTTCTTCATTTGAAATGCCAATATAGGAAAAGTTGTGAACATCACCAATGACATGGCCGTTTAAAGTGAGCGGTGTCAAGTTTGCTTTTTCTATCCTCATCAACTTGGTCTTAGCTGTGTTTATTTTCAGGACTACTTTGGCAGTATTTTCATTCAAGCGTTCCAATTTCGCTTTTATGGGCTCAAAACCATGCGCAAAGAGGCTTATATGATCAGCGTAGTCGATGTCTCCCAGGATGTCATTTATTTCCCAGCGAGCGCCTCAGCATTTGTTGCTTCTAAGACGGAGTCCAGTAGATTTACAAATGGCATCGGCGATAGGATGCATCCCTCTTTTTCTCCATTATAGAATTCGAACGGTCGGCTCTCTTTACCATTGAAACCCACTGAAACTTCTGTATTCCTATATAGCTCCTTCGCGAAACTATGTCAAATAAAAGGCCTAGGTATGTATTAAGTTCAGCAGAATGTTCAATGAGTATATGCAGGAAGTTAATGTGGTCGGCACCAGTACGTCCTGGCCGAAAACCTGCCTGTTCCTCAAAATGCAGTCAAGTGCAGGCGAAATACGATGCAGAAGAAGACTTGCCATTACAATCCCAACCCACTTCCAGTGAGGTTGGGATTGTGACCATGATACCCTTCTTCCGTTCCGAGGGGCAGAGTTTGAATCCCATATGAATCCCTCTATAATTATGGGGGTGATCGCTTGAGCCCCATAACGCAAAAGTTCAGCAGATTGTTGTCAGGGCTAGCGGATTTGCCATTTTTTAGTAAGACCAGAACGGCCTCAATTTCTTCGCAGGTGGGAGGGGCTGAAGATATATCCCTGTGTAGGTTTCGGCGAACAGGGAGATTAAGAAGAATGGAATTTACGTCCGTAGAGCTGAAGAAACCGCGCCATCGCTCTAGTTGCTGTTCGGGTGTTGTTAATTCCGATCTCTCATCAACTTTTATTATTGCCATTGGCCTTATATTGTCGCCGCTCGTTTGTTTTATTGACTCGTAAGCCCCACGCATATTTGGTGAATTTTTGGCTTGCTCTGCTAGCATACTAAAATATATTTTAGACACCTTTCGAAACAGAACGTATACCAAAGGATGCTATGTCAATGTTCAGGGATCTTTGATCAGACAATTTCTTTTCAACAACTTTTCACTGATCTAATCTTTTGCTTAACATAATTCTTATGGCCATTAATCTTGACTCCACTTTGAAGAAAATACAACTAAAGTAAACATATACATGGCCGGCCTCTAACGTAAACGTGCTTTTATTGTCTCATAAACTTAAATCGGGAGATCGATACATATGGCAGTTATATCCAAATATAGCACGACCTTGACCATATTAGGTAAGATGCAGATTTAATCCGGCTCATGCCACTATAGACACACACCTAAACTAGTAATCGGCTTCTTGTGCGCTCTAAATCGGTTAATAAATGTGTCTTTTATGGGCATAATAAAACCTTAAATCGGCAAATCGGTCTATATGGGAGCTATATCAAGATGAAGTTCGATATAGCCCATCTTCTAACTTAACCTGCATTTGGACAAAGAAGGAATCTGTGCAAAGTTTCAGCTCAATATCTTCATTTTTAAAGAATGTAGCGTGACGGTAGCAGACGGACGGGCGGACGTGGCTACATCGTCTAAAATTTTTACAACGATGAAGAGCGGATTTTTCATATAGTCGGCGTTGACAAATTTTTTCACAGCTTGTGACTCTGTAATTGCATTCTTTCTTCTGTCAGTTATCAGCTGTTACTTTTAGCTTGCTTTAGAAAAAAAGTGTAAAAAAAGTATATTTGGTTAAAGTTCGTTCTAAGTTTTATTAAAAATGCATTTACTTTCTTTTAAAAAATCCGCAATTACTTTTTGGGCAACCCAATATATACTTCAAAGGGTCGGAAATGGACATTTCGATGTGTTACAAACGGAATAACAATGTGAATATTCGCCCATCCTTCGGTGGTGAGTATAAAAAGGATATGGAAGGTCATAACAATAAATCCCCATTGATATTTTTTGATAAGAATTGCTTTCTGGTGCTCAAGATAACAAAAAAAGGTCGGTTTATAAAGGAGCTACATCAGGCCATGGATTACATTTGGCCTTATTTAGTATAGATATTGGATATCATAGCAGAAATCATAACAGAAGTCAAAGCCAGAAGTCAAAGTGTGAACTTTAGCTATATCAGATTTGAGTTACGCCACCTAGAGGCTCAAGAAATATAATTGGGAGCAAGGCTATAGAGTCGAGGTTTTGAGGCCGGAGTCAAAGACGGAGCCGGACTATTGAACCGGAGTCGGAGTTCGGTTCGAAGTTGAGCACGCTTGCACCGACTCCCAATCGCTCTCCGACTCCGGTTTAATAACCCGCCTTAGACTTCCAATGTCAGAGTCCTGGGTCAAACTCCGCACCCCTGATTGAGAGATCGTTTGAAATGGGACCTATATATAAACATTGACCGATTTGGCCCGAGCATCTGCTGTGCCAACGACCTTCGATGGCGGGGAGAAATCGTTAGATTATGGGTAAACACCTCATTTCTTCACTGAGCTTTGTACAGACTTTCGACCCCCTAGTCATCTTGGACTTCTGTAAGGGCCTGGAGATGCTAACTCTTCCGCTCTCTATACCGCTTTTTTGTTTATTTTTTTCTAAAGGCTTTCGTCTCTCTTTTCTATCTTATTTCTTTCTAAGATGTATTTGTAGCTAAATCGACATAAAATGTCATGGGAATCGAGATACTTTATGGGGTCTTATACTAAAATTTCTAGCAGTTAGAAACGGAATGTCGACATAAGTATGGTGGAGGGTATAAAAATAGACCGAAACACTTTGTCGAAATATTCAGAATTTTGGAGTTTGGTAAAAAAATGGGGCGTCCATTGTTATACCTTAGGATGCTCTAGAGTCTACGCTTCTTCGTCGCCCTCACCGTACCGGCAGAAGACGTTACTTCCAACCTTAAGTCTATCGCTATGTTTCCCTAGCAGACAGTGAACTGTCTTAATGTAGATACCGGCCCACTCTCTCTTTTAGCTTTGATTCATTCGTAAAGCATGACCTTCCAGATGGCAATACCAGAGTTCCGTTATTCTAAGACTGTGCCGCTCTCTTCTTTGCCTTCCAAGTTTCCTATTGTCGCCTCAATTATAGCGCGATGGTGTGATCTGCTCCTATCCTCATCTTTTCTCCCATCGCCTTATATTTCATAGCAGCAGTGGCTGCCTCACACTATTCTGTTTGTCTATGGATCGGATATTTAGAATAGTCTCCAGTGCCCAAGTCCTCAATTGCCCCGCCTATGCCAAGATAATATGTTATCTGAAGTTGTTGTTGTTCTATCCACATTTGTATGAGAAGGTAGCCATCCTCGTCAAGCTCCATAGCTGATCAAGCTCGTTCCGGTCCATAGTACCGATCGTCACGGGAACAAATAGCTGGTTATTTAAAGGCCAAAAACTCGCCTTATCATATCGAACATCAAAGGCAATTAGTATTTAATGACGAACATTACGAGGAGCTACCGGGCGCGTCCACAGATTGCGGACAATCAGCGACATCGAGGGTGCGGGAGACACCGATTCTTGCTTCATTGTATGAACACCATACAAATCAGAGCTCATCCTTTGCCGCAATGACTGTGCTTATTGTATTATCCTTAGGTTGCACTTTTTCTCCATCATAGTCCACCAAAATATTGAGGCGTATGTAAGTTATGGTCTAATCAAGCTTCTCTAGCGAAATATTTATCTGAGCTTATAAAGTATATATATTCTTGATAATCGTGACATTCTAGGTCGGAAATTTCTGAAATAATTCAACGGGTTACATTCAATTAGAGCAAATTGGTCAATCTATCGCAGTTTGAGGATGTATCTAATTTCCAATCTGAGGAACTCTATGGATTTATGTATACAACATCCTTACCCACGTGTGGTGGATGAAAAGTGGTTTATATGATTATAATAGAGCAGAAACGTAGTAAATAGATATTTACGAGACCCAGTGGCTAAAGCTATGACGATATTTCAACCCTCATATTGGGGGAAACACGCAAAGCCACCCCAATAGACACTACAAAAAATTCTCGATGGCGTCAGTGGGGATGGGGTGTATATGGAGGACAGTTTGTATGTCATTGGTTGGGAAATCACCTTCTGCGAGTGCATTAAAGCCATCCTCTACCTACCAAGGCGTTTTCCATACATTTCAACAATAAAATGAAGTAACACGCGACCATTTTCATGAATTTATATTCATACAACATCTCACCCTCTCTTTCTGGCACCATGTTGAATGAGTTTGGAGCAGTGGAGACTGTATAAAGAAGGGGAATAAAAGAATGAACATGTCAATTTGTATTTAAGACTTCAATGGTTTTTTTAGCAATATTTCTGGAATTTCAAGTATAATCACAAATTTTAATAAGCCTTCCGGTTTGAGGTTGGGGTTGCATCGTTTTTAAACGGAATCATCCTATTAGCTGTTGCGGAAAATCCATACGGTTTCGCTGACATTTTGCCTTTATCTTTAGGTTGAGTTGTGTTGGGCTTGCGTGCCTTTAATTTCATTTAGTCTATGGTATAATACAATTAAACATTTCATATTAACTAATTTTTTTGGGTGTGGTACCTAACAAATTTCCTTATATTTGTTGCATGAATGCAATAATATGACATACAACAATGGTAAATCAATGATGATCCAATGATTTTTATTGTAGGTTTAATAAAAAGTTTTCAATGAATTATCTGAATCATGGTAGAAGTATATATATATATATATATATATATATATATATATATATATATATATATATATATATATATATATTTAGATCCAAGATCTGAATACTATTTTTATGGAAGGGGTATGTCTAAAATGGGGGATGGGGGTATACTGAGATCCAAAAAAATATATATGTATATATTCTTGATCATTTTGGTTTGGCTGAAATTTTGTGCTATGAGGTGACATTCAACAAATGGTCTCAATTAAAGTTAAGCGCGTGATCATTTCGTGATGCGTAAGTGTCTCGTGAGTCGTGGACATGATTTCAATCACACACGCTCACGTACGTCGAATTTTAATTCAATCTCGGACACGCACGATCATATGAGTGGACTTCGATCTCACTCACGAATCACGTGATTCAAGCGTGACATGACAACTCACGTGCACACTTCTAGTCCGAATTGGTTTAAAACCTGATATAGATCCCATATAACCTATCTCGCGATTACATTTCTTGAGCCTATAAAGGGCGCAATTCTTATACGATTTGCCTGATTTTCTGCGCAACGATTTCTCCTATGACCTTCAACCTTTGTGCCCAATATGGTCTGAATCACTACATTACCTGATATAGCACCCAAAGAAACCGATCTACCGATTAATCTTCTTGACCGCCTATAGGGCTACCCAGAATTTTGCACAATGACTTCTACTTAAGTCTTCATCATCTAAACCAAATAAGGCCCAAATCCGTCCTGAACCCGATATAGCAATTTTTGTCCTTTACCATTTATTAGCCTATAAATAGATACCGGGCAAAGAACTTGACAAATGCTATCCATGATGTAAGATGCAGCCCGGCCGAATTAAGCACGCTTTTACTTATTTAATCTAATAAAACACTCTAATTTGCATCATATATTTAGCATATTTATTGGAATCAATAAATTGGTCTTTGTCATTTATTATTGAAAAATGGAAGTGCAAATTTTGGAAAATTTGGCCGTTAACATTTCATTAACAAACAGCGGGGATACTGCTCTCATATCAGTAATTGCTGTTATATACAAGCTAAGGCTTAATGGTAAAGAAACTCCTGTTTATTGCCGTGTCCGAAAGGCTTGCCGCGGAGCCACACCACTTTTAGTAGAGAAGTTTACACTGCTGATTATCTAAGGTAAATACCTGATAAGTGTCGCCAGCGCTTGGAGGGGTTACCCACTGATGGAATTTAGTTCTGATGATCTCGTATGGATTTGAACTCAAGTATTCAGAGTCATGTAAATATTGGCAACAGCTCCGGGTCAAATGGTCCCATTTCGCAACACTGTAATTGACGGTAACGTTTCGTTTTTTCGGGATGTTTGGTATCTCTTATGCATCGTGTGGCAGTTCTTCACACAGACGCTACAGTTTTGCTCGTTTACATATGCATTTAGCCAATAAAATGAGTCTTACTAAGCCGAATACGAAACTGAAGCTGTTGTCACAGAGCACGAATTTTGATAATAAATTACAAAGATTTACATCATTGCTCGTTTGTGAGTTTCTGCATGATGAAATGGCAGAGTGTACTGAACACTTTTCACTTTCACGGATGATGTTTGGGCACAATTATCAACCAGTGGTGCTACTTCAAAAAACTTAGCTCATAAAAATATCCCTTTATAGCAGGTGAACATTTCGATATAGAATTGTTTCAATGGTTTACAACTATTCTCACCCTCATTCTGGTGTTTAAACCATTTCCCTTAATAATCTTCCAGGTTTACAACTATTCTCACCCTCATTCTGGTGTTTAAACCATTTCTCTTAATAATCTTCCAGGTTTGTATGTGTTTCGCATGGTTATTGTCTCTTGTCTAATGACAGTTTTATTTTCGATAGAATGGTATTTTTTGCCTCTCAATGGGAGCCAATGCATGAAAAATTGTATCGATTTTATATTGTAAATATTGTATATCCTCCTTTAAAGGATATAATAACTTCTTTATTCTGTTTGTGTTACAAAGTATTGATCTAGATCCATATAAAGAAATCTTCACTTAATGAGTTGGTTTCATCATGTCATTCCGTCTAATAATACGACGCAATCAATATAAAGTGCATTTTACAACGCCATCCAACTAAAGAGGTTTCCAATGAGAGGTGGCACGTAGCGCCGTCTTGTTGAAAGTCAGCGTTGTCCAGATCAGTACTATCCAACTCCGACCATAAAAAATCATTAATCATTTCTCAATAGCGCCATCCATTCACCGCAACTGTTGACTCAATCTTTTTTCGACAAGTAAGGTCCAATGACCTCGTAGGATCATTAAGCACACCAGTCACACGTTGAAAATGCAGAGGCTTTTCAACAATAATTCTTGTGTTTTCTGAGCACCAGGTGTGAAAATGTTGCTTGTTGATGTAGCCACTGAGTTGGAAATGGGAAATGGTCAAGTTGATTTTTGTAGTAAATTTTAATAATTTCAATGCGTTGTTGAAGCGTGTATCGTTCCACTTTTAATAATGTCGTAGTTTCTAATTGTAAAATGACAACGAATAAAAGCTTAAAATGTGACAGCAACCGAAATACCGTGTGATTAAAAATAACACCTCTTGTTGGAAAATCCTTTGAAATCGTTTTAGTTAAAGCATATAAAAAAGTTAAAAATACTTAATAAGTGAAATCCACTTGTGGCGGTGGTTTTCTGTTGTTATGTTCAAACATTTTCTAAATCAACACTCAACAGTTGTATTGAGAGTGTGATAGCAACGTATGCCATCGTGGTTGTTCCGTCATTGTAAACCATATTTTTATACCCACCAGCGAAGGATGGGGGTATATTCATTTTGTCATTCCGTTTGCATCACATCGAAATATCCATTTCCGACCCTATAAAGTTTATATATTCATGATCAGCGTAAAAATCTACGACGATCTAGCGATGTCCGTCCGTCGGTCTGTTGAAATCACGCTACAGTCTTTAAAAATGGAGATATTGAGCTGAATTTTTGCACAGATTCTTTTCATCTATAAGCAAGTTAAGTTCGACTTAGGGTCTTAGTCCCATAAAATCCACGTTTATTATCCGATTTTGCTGAAATTTGAGGCAGTGAGTTGTTTTAGGCCCTCCGATATCTTTCTCCAATTTGGCCCAGATCGGTCTATATTTGGATATAGCTGCCATATAGACCGATCTCTCGATTTAAGGTCTTGGGCCCATAAAAGGAGCATTTATTATCGGATTTTGCCAAAATTTCGAAAAGTGAGTTGTGTTAGGCCCTTCGGCATCTTTCTTCAATTTGATCTCCGAACCGATCTCCCGATTTATGGTTTTGGAGCCGTAAAAGGCGCATTTATTGTCTGATTTCGCTAAAATTTGGGACAGTGAGTTGTGTTAGGCTTTTCGACACTTTTCTGCAATTTGGCCCAAATCGGTCGAGATTTGTATATATCTGCCATATAGATCGATATTTCGATTTGAAGTCTTGGCTCCATAAAAGGCACATTTATAATCTGATTGCACTGAAATTTGATACAGTGACTTATGTTAGGCTTTTCGACATCCGTGTCGTATATTATTCAGATCGGTTTATTTTTATATACAGCTACTTAAAAGACCAATATTTTGTTGCACACAGGTGAACAATGACTTGTACTTATAAGTATTTGGTCCAAACTCATTGAAAATCCCGATTAAAATTACTATATAGCTGCAATATATGTCAATCTCCGATTTTTCAGTCAAAAGTTATGCTGGTTACAATTACAAAATGTGAAAACTAGACTTTGTAATTTTGTGGTCAAAAATGTTCAGCGAAAAAAATAGAGGTTCACACAAACAAATGAAGAAAAAAGCACAAATTTTAAGAATTAATTTTATATATTTTTTTATTTATAGGTGTTTTAGTTTTTTAATCTATAATTTTAACGTTTTTCAATAAAAATATTTAAAATATTTCAAATCTATGGGAAACGGGTGCTAAATAAAAAGAGGTTCAGTTCATTTTAGAGATTGGGCATGTAATTTTTGTAAAAATATATATAAGGAACACATTCTTCGAACACAATTCGAATAAGAATTGCGCCCTTTGTGGGCTCAAAAAGTAAAATAGAGAGATCGATTTATATGGGAGCTGTATCAGGCTATAGACCGATTCAGACCATAATAAAAACGTATGTTGATGGCCATGAGAGGATCCGTCGTACAAAATTTTAGGCAAATCGGATAATAATTGCGACCTCTAGAGGCTCAAGAAGTCAAGATCCCAGATCGGTTTATATAGCAGCTATAGCAGGTTATGAACCGATTTGAGCCCGATTGAGCCAGTTGTTGAAAGTCATAATAAAATACGTCATGCAAAATTTCAGCCAAATCGGATAGGAATTGCGCCCTCTAGAAGCTCAAGAAGTGAAGTCCCCAGACTGTTCATATGACAGCTATATCAGGTTATATACCGATTTGAACCATACATACGATTGTTGGAACAGAACACGTCGTGCAAAATTTCAGCTCAATCGGATAATTATTTCGCCTTCCAGGATCACAAAAAACCAAGTCGAAGGACCACTTAAAATGGAAGTTAACTCCAAATCTGAACGAATATGGTCCATTTGCAATCTCCAAATACCTACATAAATAAGAAGTATCTATGGAAAATTTCATGTGGCTAGCTTTACGCGTTCGACCGTGATCGTGATTTCCGCAGACCCACTATGGGCAAATTAAAGGATTTTAGAAGAAACAAATCCCAGGAAGCAGGTAGGGGTCTTGAATTACCGAATATGATGGCAATATAAGGACGCTGTCGAAATTTGGAGTATATATGATCTATGTCTCGCCTACTTTTAGTGGTAGGTGTTTTATTGACCTCCTGCTAGAAATCAACTCGGAGATTGGTTTATATTGGTTGGGGCTATATCTAAATATTGGCATAATTTTCGTATTAAGGCAGAATTCGACCACACGAATCCTTATAAACATAAAAAATAACCTTTCTATATATATATATATATATATATATATATATATATATATATATATATATATATATATATATATATATATATATATATATATATATATAGATATATATATATCTTGTCGGTAATATAGTAGTAATATAGTCGGCGTTGACAAATTTTTTCAACGGCTTGTGACTCTGTAATTGCATTCTTTCTTCTGTCAGTTATCAGCTGTTACTTTTAGCTTGTTTTAGAAAAAAAGTGCGCGAAATTTTGTTTACATTTGTTTGTTTGGCGTCAATTTTAATATGGGTACCACATGTATTGAAAGAAATTCATTTAACAAACCGAATCAACGCTTGTGATATGCACCTTAAACGCAATGAATTCGATCCGTTTTTAAAACGAATCATAACTGGAGATGAAAAATGGATTGTTTACAACAACGTTAGTCGAAAACGATCATGGTCCAAGCATGGTGAACCAGCTCAAACCACTTCAAAGTCTGATATCCACCAAAAGAAGGTTATGCTGTCTGTTTGGTGGGATTGGAAGGGTGTGGTATATTTTGAGCTGCTTCCAAGGAACCAAACGATTAATTCGGATGTTTACTGTCAACAATTGGACAAATTGAATACAGCCATCAAGGAGAAGCGACCAGAATTGGTCAATCTTAAGGTGTCATATTCCACCAGGACAATGCTAGACCGCACACATCTTTGGTCACTCGCCAAAAACTGAGTGAGCTTGGATGGGAACTTTTGATGCATCCACCATATAGCCCTGACCTTGCACCATCAGACTACCATTTATTTCGATCTTTGCAGAACTCCTTAAATGGTAAAACTTTCGGCAATGATGAGGCTATAAAATCGCACTTGGTTCAGTTTTTTGCAGATAAAGGCCAGAAGTTCTATGAACGTGGAATACTAAATTTGCCAGGAAGATGGCAAAAGGTTGTCGAACAAAATGGCAATTATATATTTGATTAAAGTTCATTATAAGTATTATTAAAAATGCATTTACTTTCTTTTAAAAAATCCGCAATTACTTTTTAGGCAACCCAATAGAACTCAGTACCACTTCTACGGAATATAGTCGCTTTCTTCGAAAAAGTTGTATACCCTACACCACCACCGTGGTATTATAACTTTGTGCATTTGTTTGCAACGCTAAGAAATAGAAGAGCTAGAACTTTTGTTAAGTATACCGGACGGCTAAGAATTACTTTCTGATTCTTTTTAGCTAGCCCATATACGTGTTCTTGTGGTCAAAGTACAAGTCGTATTAGTTGATCGATTTTTCTAAAATTTTGCACAATTTGCTTTTTTGGTCCTACGACGAACGCTATTGATTTTGAACAAAATCGGTTTTGATTTAGATGTATCTCCCATATATTGTACATAGATCTTTCATCCATCATGGCCTAATAAGGCTATAATAACAACAGGAGGAGTTTTATTTGACATCCCAATACGTGTGAAATATGTCCGCCCGACTATAGCCTTTCGTTAAAGGTTTTATCATACGTTTTGACAGTTGTTCACGCTCCTCAATGGTGTGTACTGACAAAATTTCATTTAAATTTCGATAGCACTAAAAAAAATGTATATAAGTTTAAGTAACTTTTATGTGACTGTGTGATTTCCGATTTAAGTTTTTGCTCATTGATAAAAAAACAAAAAATATATGCTTTCATAGCAGACCATTTGGTCAGATGTCATAGAAATAATCGGTTGTCAGTTCAGCACTAATATGTGTTTAATAATGCAGATTTTGTAGCTAACCAGGATATTTTCTTGGAAAAAACAAACCAAAATTTTCTCTAAAACAACAGCCCTATATTTGCTTAAACAGCAGTCATGTCTGCTTTCCCATTTTCAGCAGACAAAATCTTCTGTTTTAGTAAACTTGTTTATAATTTCGAATAAAAAATCTCGTCGGGTGTGTGAAAGTTTTGCACTGGCTTACGAATCTGTGTAAAATTGTGCACACATCCCTCGTATGATATTTGTATATAATAACCCATAAAAGTATTAGACCATTTCCTACAAATGTCCATTAGCTTTGACACTATCAAATGGAACATGAAAACATGCAATTTTTGATTGATGTTTTGTTGGTTCCCAGAGAAAGACCTTTTTGGTTTAGTTTTTTTAATACATACAATGGCGAATGGCCATGTAAACGAATAAACGAAAATGGAATAGCCTCCACACTAAGGCCGTCTAATAGATGTGGTCGTTTTTTGCGCATACTTATAGAGCTGCAAACTGACAGACAAAGATAGACTGGCGGGGGTTTCCCTGTGAGAATATAGAACTTAAGAGAAAACATTCAACCTAACCACTTAGCCAGCCACCTAGCTAGACAACCTTTAATGATTGGTTTTCGTGCCAGCCGGTAACAGGGCACTGTTAGCCGTCCAATCCTTTGCCTATGTGTAGTGTGGCTGTGAATGTTTGATTGTTGTGGAGGCAGAGAATCAGTCAAATAGATTTCTTTTGTGATTCGAAATTGCCCATTCCATCAAGTGATATCAGGATTCCATAGAGAATTTGTAAAAAAAGTCGTTGGGTACGACCAAATAAAAAAGGAGAAGTTCATAAATAATTTTTCTTTATTATAAATTCTTTATTTACATTTGTAGCTTGTTTTGGTCGACAAAGCTGTAGGAAAGTGGGTTGGTATCAAAAAAAGGAAGATAATAGGTTTTGCCATTTTTATACCCTCCACCATAGAATGGGGGTATACTAATTTCGTGATTCTGTTTGTTACACCTCGAAATATGCGTCTGAGACCCCATAAAGTATATATATTCTTGATCGTCATGA
Organism: Stomoxys calcitrans; assembly: GCF_963082655.1. NCBI lineage: Eukaryota > Metazoa > Arthropoda > Insecta > Diptera > Muscidae > Stomoxys > Stomoxys calcitrans. Next base: position 52,141,349 of record NC_081555.1, on the reverse strand, counting down.
CATTTTAAGTCGATCTAGCCATGTCCGTTTGTTTGTCGAAAGCACGCTAACTTTCGAAGGAGTAAAGCTAGCCCCTTTAAAGTCTGCACAGATACTTTTTATTTGTGTAGGTCAGTTGGGATTGTTTGTTTTGATATAGCCATGTTTTGATATAGCTGCCATATAAACCTATCACGATCTTGCCTTCTTGACCCTTTAGAGGGCGCAATTCTTATTCAATTTGACTGAAATTTTGCACGTAGAGTTTTGGTGTTTCCAACAACTGTGTTAGGTACGATTTAAGTCGGTTAATAATATGATATAGCTGTCATATAAACCGAACTTTGATCTTGACTTCTTGAGCCAATAGAGCGCGTTATTCCCTTCCGATTTAGCTGAAATTTCGCCTGAGGTGTTTTGTTACGACTTTCAATAACTGTGCTAAGTATGGCGCAAATCGGTACATAACCTGTTGTATCTGCCATATAAACCGATCTGGGATCTTGACTTCTTGAGCCTCTAGAGGGCGCAATTTTCATCCGATTTGGAAGAAATTCTGTACAACGGCTTCTCTCTGAATCGATGAATAGCTTGATAAAGCTCCCATATAAACCGAGCTCCTGATTTTGCTTCTTGAGCCCCTACAAGGCGCAATTTTTATCCGAATGAACTAAAATATTACTTCTACAATGTTGAGCATTTATTTATGGTCCGAATCAGACTATAACTTGATATAGCTCAAATGGCATAACAGTTCTTACTCAATATTCTATGTTTGCCTAAAAAGAGATACCTCGCATAGAACTCGGCAAATGCGATCCATGTTTGAGGGTATATAAGATTCGGCCCGGCCGAACTTAGCACGCTCTTACTTGTTTAAATAGCATTTGCTAAGTATAGACATACATATTTAAACGAGCGAAGAGTTGCAAATCTGTGAACAACTTTATTAAGGGTAAAACATTCACCCAATGTGGCCAGATTAATTTGCTTTAAAGTTTGCCTGTTTAAGTCAGTTTGCTCCTTCTGTTGGTAAATGCAAAGAAGACCTTCGTGGCAGCGAAACAACAATAGCCAATGAAACAAATTGTATATAGCAAAGGCAGCGAAACAACAATAGTCAATAAAACAGATTGTATATAGCAAAGGAAATTTTGTGAAAATTGTCAACAGCATTGACAATCGAACTAAATTCTTGGAAGAATAATTACTGAGCGGATAACTACTTAGCGTTTACCGAACTACATTTCCTACCCTCAACGAAATTTGTTATTCAAAATAGCAAACAAGTTTGCTAAAACAACAGTATTTGTATACAAACATGACCGCTGTTTTAGCTAACAGTTCGGTCTGCTTATTAACTGACAGAACCTGCTGTTTTAACTACCATACAATGCAAATTTGGCCACGAACATTCCTTTGAGGAACTGGGACAAACTTTTCACATACCAATGAGTGCCGTTTGATTCAAGTTTAAGCTCAATGATAACTAACTACCATACACTCAAACGAAAAAGTCCGTGGGTAATAGCCAACACCGTTTGCGGATTGTCACCATTTTTTATTACGGCAGTGGTTCTGCTGTGATCACAATATGCTTGCTTGTTTACTAAAAATGGCTCTTTCTTAGTTACATTGAAGAAACGGTTAAGGTCATCTCAAAGGAAGAATCGGTGACAATTGTGTGAAACAAAACACCTTCCTGTTGAAAATAACCCTCATAACCGATTTTGATGAAATTTATCAGAGGTTTTCAGATGGGAAGTAAAATATTCTATAACGAATTTAATGTAAATCGGATAAAAAATGCAGAAAATACTCCCTTAAAAGTGAAACTCTGATACGATTTTTATCAAAATCCATAATATTTGGTTTTGGGCTAAAAAAGTGAATTGTGAAAAATTGTATGATGATTGAGTAACAAATTCGATCTCCACTTTGATTAGAAAAAAAACGACAAACGGACAAAGGGCACTGAAATGTTATGCGGACAGAGGACTTTGTGAGTGGAAATATACATTTTATCGCATCACTATACGTTTTTATGTTTTTATAACTAATTCCATATAAATGTTTCCTTTGTATACCTACTTTATTATAGAATCTAAAATACTTAACGGGATTCTTTAGAAGGCACTGGTTTACTGGTACATTTAAAATGTGCGTTTGCAAATAAGACCTTTTATACCTCTATCTAGCCACACGGATATTTCGAGAATACCTTATCTTCTCGATAACAATAACAAAATGCTTTTATCGATCTCTGCGTTTGTTTCATAAGAAACACATACACTTGTCTATAGAACATTCAAACAAGTTAGGGGTGGAATTAACGCTTCCAAATGAAAACATGAAAACACAACCGAAATAATTGGGAACCATATAGGACACGGATGTCGAAAAGCCTAACATAAGTCACTGTGTCAAATTTCAGCGAAATCGGATAATAAATGGACCTTTTATAGGGCCAAGACCTTAAATCGAGAGAACCGTCTATATGACAGCTATACCCAAATCTGGATCGATCTGGGCCAAACTTAAGAAGGGTGTCGAGGGACCTAACACAACTTACTGTCCTAAATTTCGGCGAAATCGGTCAAAAAATGCGTCTTTTATGTGCCCAAGACCTTAAATCGAGAGATCTGTCTTTATGGCAGCTATATCCAAATCTGGACCAAACTGAAGAAGGATGTCGATACTATCTCAAATTTCTTTTATGGGCATAAGATCTGAAATCGACAGTTCGGTCTATATGGGGGCTTTACCAAGATATAGTCCGATAAATCCCATCTTCGAACTTAATCTGCCTATAAACATAAAAGGATCTGTGCAAATTTTTAATTCAATATCTGTATTTTTTTGAAGACTGCAGTGTGATTTCAGACGGATGGACTCGATTCTGAAAAAAAAAGTTACACTAAAGCTACTAATGTTGCCTTTATACGGGAAGACGGGAAAAATCGCATTCTCGTCTTCCAATGCAGAACTTTCAAGCAATGCATCTAATATGCCATTAGCTAAAAAAACGCGTTTACTTTTTCCATAATGAATGTTTACATAATGAACGCACCCTTTTTAATATGGTACAGTGAACCAGTGCCAGACTGATATGGATAATTTTTAGCACAGATGTTGGAGGTCATAACGTCAATCATGCAACATTTTAGCCAAATCTTTTAATAATTGTTCTCTCTAGGGGATCAAGAAGTTTAATATGGAGATCGGTTTATATGGGAGCTATATCAGTTATGAACCGATTTGGGCCATACTTAATAGGGTTATTGAAAGTCATAACAAACGATCATGAACGAAATTTCAGCCAAATCAGATAACAATTACACCTTTTACAGGCAGGAGAACACAAATCGGGGATCGGTTTATATGGGAGCTATATCAGGTTATAGATCGATTTGGATTATTTTTAGCATTGATGTTGGAGGTTACAACAGAGTCTTCGTACAGTAAAATTTCAGTCAAATCGGATAGGAGTAACGCCATATAGAGGCAATGCGCCGCTAGAATGGGCATATCGGACACTGGCTTTGTAGCTCATTTCTACTTATATCTATATTACAATATATGAAGAAACCATATGGAATGTAAATAGACACTCATCTCCCTCCATTTGCCTACTAGTCTCATTCAAGAACTTCCAGTATTTATATGGTCTACCTATGAGAAACATTTAACTCCATTTGCCTACTGCTCAATATCTCATTCAAGAAACTTTCTTAAACCTGCCTCTGCAAACATTTTTTTGGTCTACCTACGTATTGCCTTTTTTACCTTCCGTTTCTGCGAGGAAACCCATTTGTTTGGTTCTTCTGGTATTTTGCCTTACAACACAACAACAACCATACATCTCTCGTGTTTAGTAAAGTAGAGAAACAACAGTGCAAAGGTATTTTAAACAAGCAAATGCTGCATACATAATTGATGCTTATGTGATGATAAAACTATTTTACAAACAATAACAACAAAAATATAACATGAGAGTATGTAGTGCAAAGAGCATAAGATCTAATACAAGAGAGGATTTCTGCTTTGTCTTCCCCGTACCGTAAAATAACTCGCGTTAAAGACACAACATTTTTATTGTATTCCAATTGGATTCACATTGAGGGCTGCAACATTTTCGGGTTATTCTGTTTTGATTCGAGCATTCGTTCGAACATTTTTTCGTATTTTGCTTTGTTTCTTTGCAACCGAAAGTTGCAATAAAGGAAAAACGAAATATCGTAAGCAATTCAAATATGTTTTGTCACTCGTCATCACGTATAGCCCTCTAACGCCAGTTCTTATTCTTTCTTACGCTCTTTGATGTAGTGTGGGTATGTGACCACAACCTCTATTTTTCTCATTTTCTTTCAAACATCTTTTCTTTCATTTTATCAATTCTCAAACCCATCATTAAGTATCAGCCAGATTGCTATTCTGGAATTGCAGAACTACTGCTGTAATAGCAGCAAAATTTACTACTAACAGTCAGCAGTTAGTGTTTGTTATTTTCAGCTGACTTTTTTTATGAGTGTTTGTGTAAAATTTCAGCCAAATCGGATAACAATAGCGACTACCAGAGGCTCAAGAAATAAACTCGGGAGAGAGGTTTAATGGGAGCTATATCAGGTTTTAGGCCGATTTAGGTGGAAGTGATGAACAAACACCAAATCCAGAATTTAAGCCAAATTATCAAAAGTCAAGTAGGAATCCTCTATATGGGAGCTGTATCCAAATCTGAATTGATAAGGTCCATTTGCAATGCCCAACGACCTTGGCACTAAGAACTAGAAGTGTCTGTTCAAAATTTCAAGCGGATAGCTTTACGCGTCGCACAGTGGGCCAAACGGCAAAAAACGTCGGTCCGTCTGTCTGTCTGTCCATGTATTCTTTTAATCAAGGTTCATGTCGCATTTATTGTCCGGCTGCGCAAGTCACATTTCAAGGCGAACGCTATTGATTAAAAAAAAATCGGTTCAGATTTACATATAGCTCCCATATATCTCTATTAATCCTGTAGAAGTCACAATTTTGGTCCGATCTTCACAAAATTCTCCCCGATATGTTTTACTTGACGTCCTAATATGTGTGCAGAACTTAATAAAAATCGGTTGAGATTTAGATATAGCTCCCATATATATCTGTCATCCGATATGGCGTTTGAAGGCTATAGAAGCCACAATTTTGGTCCGATCTTACAAAATTTTGCACGAGATGTTTCATTTGACGTTCCAATATGTGTGCAAAATTTCGTTAAAATCGGTTCAGATTTAGATATAACTTCTATATATATCTCCCATCCGATATGGACTTTTAAGGCTATAGGAGCCACAATTTTTGTCCGATCTTTACTTAATTTTGCATGACATTTTTTTTGATGTGTCAATACGTGTGCAGAATTTCATAAAAATCAGTACAGATTTAGATATAGCTCCCATATTTATATCTTTCATCCGATATGGCCTATTAAGGCAGTAGAAGCCACAATTTTAGTTCGATCTTTACAAAATTTTGGATGAGGTGTTTTATATGTCATTCCGATTTAATAAAAATCCCTTCAGATTTAGATGTAGCTCCCATATGTATCTTCCATCCGATCCATAGAATAATATGTGTTGTTTAACGTCCCGATACAAATTTCATAAAAATCGGTCCAGTTTAGATATAGTTCCCATATAGATCTTCCATCCGATAAGGCTTTAGTAGCCACAATTTTGATTTGATCTTTATAGAATTTTGCGTGAGGTGTTTTATTTCAGGTATTTTATTTGGTTTTTATTTGACGTGTGCTAAATTTTATTAAAGTCCGTCCACATTTATATACATAGCATCCATATATATATTTCATATGATATGACCTTGAAGGCTTTAGTAGCCACAATTTAGGCCCTATCGTCAATCTATATTTCAACATAAGTTCCATACATTCAAAGTAGTACGCCGACTCGGTGGTGTAGGGTATTATATAGTCGGCTCCGCCCGACGACATACATAAAGAAGAAACAGCATTACATGTTCGACGGCTACAGTGATTTCGACAGATGGACGGACGGACATACATATGTAGATCAACTTAGAACGTCGAGACTAGAGATGTGCACGTGAGTTAATTTTCACTCAGGCTCACGCACGCTCACGAAAAAATATGTTACTCACGCATGCTCATGCACGCTCATTCCATGCTTTTCCAATAATGACTGCGAGCCGTAATTCGTACGCTAATTCGTACCGTAATTCGTTGTTTAAACGGTTAGTCGTGAGCCTCGCCTGAGTCGGGAGTGTCTCGAAAGTCGTCGGTATTTTGTAAGCCGTAAGTGTCTCGTTTATTGTGATTTTCTCGTGAGTCATGATTAGTGTCGTGAGAAGGATTTCACTCACTCACGCGCGAAGAATTTTAATTCAATTACGGTCACCCACCATAACGTGATTGGATTTGGAACTCCCTCACAAATCACGTGACTCACGCGTGATTCACTCGCGATACGCCACTTGCTCACCTCTAGTCGAGACGATCAATATATAAATACTATATATATACTGTATGGAGTCTCAGATCAATATTTCAAACGAAATGAATACTCTAGTATGGCGGTATTAAATAAGGCCCCAATGCAATAAGCCCCAAACGGAAAATGAAATAAAGACCCAAAAAATAACACCCTAAAGTAAAAATTAAATAAGGTCACAACTTAATGGAAAACACCCCAAACCTTAATGGAATAAGGCCACGAAATTTATGGCATTATTTTGTATGAAATAAAATTCCAATTTTTGAATGAAATAAAGCTCCAATAAGTGGGAACGCTGTATTAATCTTTTGCTTCCTCTATGAAGAGTCTCCTGACCAAATACATTTTAAAATAATATCAAAATTTTTTTAATTTTAAATGTTAGAAAAACGATATAAGGCCCCAAAAATCAATTGGAGCTATGTTTCAACTCCCATTTTTTTAAAATGAAATAAGCCCCAATTATCGTTAGTTTTGTTTCTTGTCTAAAAGCATAGGTTTTATTTCATTTTCCGTTTGGGGCTTTATTTCATGATGGGTATAAAAATATGTTCAGCGTTGGTTTTTCCCCTTTAAAGCCTAGTACTGACTTCGACTTTTCACACGAACAACTGTCAAAACGCACTATAAAAAAAATGGTGACGTAGATAATGCGAACACATTCCGTACAGGTGGTACTGAATTCTATGAGCAAAATAGTAGTGACATGTCGCTGCATCAGGATAAATTTCGTACAATTTTAATTGTAAATGTAATTAAATGCTCACGAAATAGGCCGAATCAACTCTGCTTCCATATTGTTGTCTTAGTGGTATATAGTTGTGTGCTTTTGTTTGACTTTTGTTTGTGTTCTGACAAAGAAAAGAGTCCTACGGATTTTGCAATAATTTAAGGCTTAAGGCTGGCACCATTTGTAAGATACCGTGCCATGCATAGAAGCCATGTGAAAATTTCTCCCCAAAAGAGGTGTCGCACTGCGGAACCACGCATGCACCCTCGCGCTGCGGAACTTCGGACTCGGCTTTAAGACTTAAACTTATATGGAACAGCACTAATTGAAGTTCGCCCCTGTTTCTTTATGGCATATTCATGGGAAAATTCGCAATTTTATTGTAAAGAAAGTGCCAACTTTTTGTATGAAGTATTTTTTTATGTAGAAAGCTTAATTTTTATATATTAATGAAATTCGAAGGGGTGGATCCTCCAATATCCCGAAATTATATTTTGAGTTCTGCTCTCTAATTCATTTTGCAATAATAACTCAAATATAAGCTAATAATTGCTGTAATTACTCCCAGAGCCATATCACATTCCGGCCTTTTGAGAAGCCTGCAACCCTATAATTTTATGGTAATGTAAAGGTAAAGGTGACGAAAACTAAGCATGAACCACCACTTCTCTAAGGAGACATGCACAAGTGATCATCTTCCGTTGATTATCGACTGCGGCAATCAAGCGTGGTTAGCACCCCCAGCTTTATACAATAATACGTATAAACAGGCGATAGGGACGCACCAAAAGTTAACCTGAAAAAACGAAATAGAACTAAACGTCAATATCTTTTCAATACTTTGGAAAGCAGGGCCAACGATGCACTATATCATGTTGGCCACACACCACCCCATTGATAAGGAGAATTATCATGCAACCGATATCTTAGAACATGTGACACCTGATGGACTGGTCGGTGAGAGATGAATGACGGAAGGAAACGGAAATGAAATATGGACAAAAAACGTCACGTGGCAGTTTTTCTTTTAAGCTGGACATTTCCATTTTATAGAAGGACTACATCCCAGCCAACTACCTGTTTTTGACTAAAGCCAAGCGTAGGCATATTCGTGTATAAGCAAACGATAGACAGCCACCCTTAAATTTGTTTCCTTGCGTTTCGCCCACACTTCTTCCATGTGCATGGTATGTCCTTAAACGGCAGTTAAACGATTTCAACGCTATAGGCAATACTGAATTAATTGTTTTTATTGCCATCATTATACGAATAGTTAAACATCATACAAACTCAAAGAATGACTTACACACATACGAGTGAAATATGCAAATGCTCGAGTGTGTGTTTGCAGATGTGAGAAAACGCCATATGGGTCGTTTTACACGCAATTTTCTCATTCTATAGTACAAAATATTTGATATCTTTACCGTATACATCTATTAACTGATCTGTCAATGTACTTAAAAAAACATATATTCTTATGCTAAACTTGATAATACATATATTCAATTGACAACACATTTTTGTTTTCTTATTTAATTTTTGAATTTTGTCAGCTTAAACCTGAGTCATGTTTAGAATTTCATCCAACTTTCTATCGAAATTAAATTTTGAGATTTTGCGCACATACTTCTTTGATTGATGTAGGTCGTTTGGGATTCCAAATGGATCATATAGATTCAGATTTGGCTTTTGCTCCCATATAAAGTGTTCCTTCGACTTGACTTGTTGACCCACTATAATCCCCATTTTTATACCGTCCAACAAGGGTACCAAATACCGCTCTGATAGGTTCATAAATAGATATTCTCTGAAATTTGGTATGTGAAGCATGTTATTGCCTTCCAATACCCCACCAAATCCCGACCACATAGATCAATAAATAGGAACAGATCTATATAAACCGATCCTGGGTCAGAGTATCAATACGCTTCAATTTTTATCCGAATTAGATGCAATTTGGTAAGTGAAGCACACTAATGCCCTCTTATACCACCACGTTAATATCGCCATTGAGGCCATAAATGTGTAATTTTTAACCGATTTGATTTCTATAACCTAAAAATAACAAGTAATAGTCCGATTCGGACCATAAGTAAATTGAATGTTGAAGACCATAGTAAAAGTCATTGGGTAATATTTCGGTCCATTCGGATAAGAATTGCGCCTTGTAGGGGCTCAAGAAGCAAATTCGGGAGATTGGTTTATATAGGAGCTGTATCAGGCTATAGATCTATTAAGGCCATATTGGACACGTATGTTGAAGGCCGTTGTACAAAATTTCAGCCAAATCGGATAAGAATTGCGCCCACTAGAGTCTTATAGTCTCGGTTTATATGGCAGCTATATCAGATAATGTATCGATTTGAACATATTTATCGCAGTTATTGGAAGTCATAACAAACAACTTCATCCAAAATTTCAGCCAAATCGGATAAAAAGTGCGCCCTCCAGTGGTTCAAGAAGTCAAGATTTAAGATTGGTTTACATGGCATCTATTTCAGGTTATGAACCGATTTCAACCATACTTAGTACAGTTAGCGGAAGTGATACCAAAACACCAGGTGCAAAATCTCAGCCAAATTGGATAAGAATTGCGACCTCTATATGCTTAAGAAGTCAAGACCCAATTCATATTTCGAAGTGTTACAAACGTAATGACGAAATTAGTATACCCCTCATCCTATGGTGGAGGGTATAAACAAGAAAGTTAACATGCGAGTTACCCAACCTATTATACTTTTACTTTACTTTGTATTGTCAACCATTTACAGTTACGTAGCATGATCTTTGTTGGTGGTCTTTATCTATTGTGTTGGCGAAATAAATATTTGTTTATTTAAATTATAATTGATATTCGAGATACCATAACTCACAATCCATTTGGTTCCCAACCTATTGCATTTCTGAATATTTTGCACATCAAGCAAAATACGATTTGTTTATTTAAATTATAATTGATATTCGAGATACCATAACTCACAATCCATTTGGTTCCCAACCTATTGCATTTCTGAATATTTTGCACATCAAGCAAAATACGACTTGATTCTTGACTCGTTTCATTTTTATGTTTCTTCATCTCTAGGAATAAGTTAGTTGTAATTTACTACTCACCAGAAACAAACGGCAGTAGCCGGAATAAAAATAAAAGGCTTCGGCCAATAACAAACAAAAAAAAATATATTTTTATTTTTTTTCAAAGTCCTTCCAGGACACAACAGTAATTGGCGCCCAACGTGGGGCACACGAGTTAAAAATATCCTTAATATTAAAAAATAGGATAACGTGTGCGGACTGTTAAATTAATAAAGTTCAAAAATACTTATATAACATCCGTGAAAATTTTCACCATTAAAAAGTGACTGACATTCAAAAGAATTTTGGTCATCATTTGCTGTGCACTTACAACACACACGCCTGTGAAAACGAAGTGATACCAAGCAGTTAAGTCAAATCAAGTGCAAGAGAAGAAATTAAAAAAAAATTTAAAAACCAATAATTTTTGCAAGTGACTGACACTCAAAAGAATTTGTCATCATTTGTTGTGCCACTTACAACACACACTCACATATTACGCCTGCGAAAACGAAGTGAAACTAAGCAGCCAAGTCAAATCAAGTGAAACTTAAGCAAATCAATTACCCATGAGAGGAAATTGGATCATCAAATTTGAGCAAGACGTCATCACCATAAGGAAAATTTTAAGTTATCTTATATATTATATTATTTTGAATCCGACAAGATAGTTACAGATACATAAGTAAATACTTTTTGAAAAAAGTAAAAATAACAGTTATTTTTGGATCAGACTTCGCATGCTAGTGTATTTAATTAAAAAATAAACAAATATTTTATAAACTTATCCAGAATGAGTACCCCAAGCACTCCGACATTAACGGCTGATGTCGTAGCGCGACTTATTGCTGAAAATTTGTCAGCTTTAAGGACAGAGGTTAGGGACCTTCGGCAGAGACTTAATTCTATCACAGTGGGGGATAATGTCGTGGAGTATGACACCCAAAACATCGATGAGAATATAGGTTGTGATGAGAGTTTGGAGATTATAAAATCATTGCCAGAATTTAGTGGCAAAGCAAATACATACGTTAGTTGGAGGGAGGCATCACAAAATTGTATGAGCCTTTATAACAGGGGCAGTAGGAAATATTTTGCTGCTCTTACAATCTTGCGTAACAAAATAACATCGTATGCAAACGATGTTCTTACAATTCACGGAACCGTGTTGAATTATGACGCAATTATTAGCAGATTGGACTTCGCCATTGCAGACAGGAGACCAATTCATATAATCGAACAAGAGATGAGTATTCTGAGACAAGGGGGTATGTCCGTTTTGGACTATTATAACCTTGTCAATAAAAAATTGACCTTGCTTATTAATAAGACTGTGATGACCCATGGTAGTGGCAAGGACATCACCAAGGAACTTAATGAGAAAAACAGGCAGACGGCTCTAAGAGTTTTTATAACTGGACTACAGGCTCCTTTATGCGATATTTTATTTTCTCTGTCGCCAAGTGATTTGCCCAATGCTCTGGCCAAAGCTCAAGAGCTAGAGGCAAACAATATACGTGCAAATTTTGCCAATCAATATAGCAAGAATTTGAAGACAAACAATGACACGCAGAAACAGAAACTGAATAATTCCAATAATCTGAGGTTTGAGAGAAAGTCTGATCGGAATCAGAATCAGAATCAATTAGGTCAACCAGAACCTATGGAAATCGAATATCCACAGAAGGATTATAAGGATAACGACTTGAAAAAAGGTAATGGACGATATCAGTACTTTAGTCAAGATAAATCAAAAGGACATGTGATGAACCACGCTGTTAAGCATTCACATCCCACTGATAGCTATGTGAACACACAACCACACCCAAAGACACCCAGGATAAATAATATAGATGAGGCTCATTTTTTAGAAGAAGATCCGGACTACCATTCTTGTATCGATGGGACCGAGCAATAAATCGTAAACTGCAGATACTAATAGACACGGGAGCAACTGCTTGTTATATCAAGGCAGGCATTTACCCAAATAAAAAGGAACTGGCTATTAGGAAGAGGGTCAAGGCCGTTAATAGTTATATTATTATTACGCATTTTCACGAGATACATATTTTTGGACGAAAATTCATATTTTATGAGACAGCCGAACTTGATTCGGACCTCTTAATAGGTTATAATTTACTTAAGGATATTAACGCATCTATTGACATTGGTGAAAAACTTTTTAAGTATTCAGGAGGCCTGAGTAAAATTTTTGATGACGACTCACATATATGTTTTACAGAGAAGGCATCAGAACCAGGTGAAGAGATCGAACCTGGTAGAGCCGGAGATCCAAAAGAGAAATCTACACAAATTTTGAAATCTATAAATCTACAGGTCCTAGGAACAGCCCCTGGACTCGCCATCGATGATAATCCCAACGATGTGGAATATTTAGGAAATATTCCTGACCCAATAGTGACAAATACGAATCAACTAATGGAATTCAAACTCGATTCTAATTTCCCTACGTCTGAAGACAGTCAGACTTCTAGTGACAAGAAGGGCTCGCTACGAACTTCTTGCACAACTGACTCAGATGTGAGTAAATCGACATCCCGTAGTGAAAGATTAAGATTAAGGCATGACATTAAGTGTAGCATTTCTGAAAGTCATTCTAAAATTGATACAACGCTTCCGTTTAGGACAGACGTACTTGCGGATATTCGGACGGTTTCTACAGATCCGCTATGGAGTCGCCAATATCCATATCCTTTCGCGGCCAATGCGTTCGTGAAAGAAGAAATTGAAAGTATGTTGGAGAAAAATATTATTAGACCCAGTAATAGCCCTTACAACTCCCCAATATGGGTTGTTCCGAAGAAAGGAACAAATAACGATGGTACTCCTAAACTTAGACTCGTTATAGATTTCAAGAAAATCAATGAGCAAACAATTCCTGACAGATATCCAATACCCGACACTAATATTATTTTATTTAATCTGGGGAAGTCCAAGTACTTTTCAACTATTGATCTCGAATCGGGATTTCACCAGATCCTTATGAATCCGGATGACATCGAAAAGACGGCCTTTTCAATAAACAATGGTAAATATGAATTTTTGAGGTTGCCTTTTGGGTTAAAAAACGCACCTCGTATTTTCCAGCGGGCAATGGATGATATCCTTCGCCCCTATATTGGCAATATATGTCATGTCTACATGGACGATATAATAGTTTTTTCGGAAACATTACATCAGCATTTGGAACATTTGAGAACAATTATAGATACTCTTCGAAACGCCAACATGAAAATTTCTCTAGAAAAATCGAGATTTTTTAAGAAGGAAATAGAATTTTTGGGTTATATGGTTGCCCATAAAACCGTTAAAACCGATCGCAGAAAGATTGAAACGATTGTAAATTTTCCAATTCCTATTAATCTAAGGGAATTGCGAAGTTTTCTTGGCATGGCGAACTATTACAGGAAATTCGTAAGGAATTTTGGACAAATCGCTAAACCACTAACTGTTCTTACCTCTGGTGAAAACGGGAAAGTTTCCAAACACATGTCTAAAAAGACTCCAATCGTAATGAATGACGTTGAACTAACTTCATTCCAAAATTTGAAAGACGAGCTTACCTTGAAAGTAGAGCTTACTCAGCCGGATTATAGCAAGAAATTTATCCTAAATACAGATGCTTCTAACATTGCAATTGGGGCAGTGTTATCTCAGGATTCAAAACCAATTACATTTATCTCTAGAACTTTAAACAAGACTGAACGTAACTATGCAACGAATGAGAAGGAATTATATGCTATTGTTTGGTCTTTAAAAACTCTTAGAAATTATCTTTATGGGGTTACTAACCTGGAAATTCATACGGACCATCAACCACTTTCTTTTGCAATTTCTAACCGTAATCCTAATTCTAAAATGAAACGATGGCACGCTTTCATTGAAGAGTTCTCTCCGAAGATAATCTACAAACCGGGGTCATCTAATATAGTTGCGGACGCTTTGTCAAGAATAGAAATTCATAACATGACAGATGAATCAATGAGTGTGGATGAAGGGGACTTCGAGACACAACATTCGGCCCCGAGCACAGATATATTTTTTATTGAGGAAACAAGGAAGCCTTTGAATCAGTTTAAACAACAATAACTAATATCGAAAAACAAGTTTACAATACATGAGTCAGTGTGTAACTTTGGAAAAACAAGGCACATAATAGAATATGATACAGTTGCGAATTTATTAATCATTCTTAAAGAATATTTGAAGCCCAATCTCGTGACGGCAATGCATTGTAGCCCCGAAGATCTCAATGAGATTAAGCGTCATCTAAAGGAGAATTTCAGTAATAAATTTCTTTACACTAATTCATTTCCATTAGATATTGTTAATAGAGATGATCAATGTGTCATTATTGAAGAGACATATAACAGAGCCCATAGAAATTTCGATGAGAACATTAGACAAATAGAAAACTCATACTATTGGCCAGAGATGCGAAAGAAAATGAAAGAATACGCTCGAAATTGTGTCATATGCAATAAAAATAAATATGATAGAAATCCCCGGAAAATACCAATTAATCCAGCACCAATTCCAGTACGGGAAGGCGAGCAGTTGCATATCGATATATTTTATGCTCAAAATTTAAAGTTTATCACATGTGTGGACGCGTACTCAAAGTTTTTAATACTAAAGAACATTGAGAATAAACTAAATATTGGTGAGAAAGTTCTCGAAATTTTACAGAGTTTTCCTGACGCTAAGCTGATTACTCTGGACAATGAACCCAGTTTTTGTACACCCCTTTTTAAATCCCTGATGGACCGTATGAATATACAACTATATTACTGTGACCCTCATCATAGTACTACAAACGGTCAAATAGAACGAGTACACTCCACAATTATCGAGGTCGGTAGGTGTATAAAGGAGGAATACAATCTGGTAGACAGTTTAGAAATTATGCTTAGAGCGGCACAAGAATACAATTTGACTGTTCATTCAGTCACCAAATATAGACCATATGATGTTTTTTATAATAAAATTTTACATGAGGGTATTCCGGAAAAACTACGGGTGGCTCAGGAGAGAATGCTAGGAGCCCACAATAGGGAAAGGAAGGCTAAGGACTTCGTACCGGGACAGATAATATATGAGAAAAGAATAGGGGAGCGCAATAAGTTGCAACCCCGATTCAAAAAACAGATAATACGGGAGGATCTAGGTAATAAGATTAAAATTACTAATAGAAACAGAATTATCCATAAGGATAATATTAAAACTTAGCATTTTTTCATAAACGTTATGCTTCCATTTTTCTAGGAAATGATTCTTATAACACTGCTATCATCAGCGTCCTTTGCCTTTGGGGATGTAAAAGACTACACGAGAGAGAACTACGCCCTGATCCGGCATGACGACGCTTTAGTGTACGAAGAGTACGGAGATATTCTTCATGTAACGAATTTGACTTACTACAGGAATATACTTTCAGAAGAGAAATATTTTTTTGAACAGGAAAAGGCCAAACATTTTTATACTCAGTCTAAATTTTTGAAAATTGACATGCAAATTCAATTAGCTGAAACCCTGTTGATTCAATTGGATAATAGACGAATAAAGAGGGGTATTAATGAGTTAGGAACAGCTTGGAAATGGATTACAGGGACTCCTGACCATGATGACTTCATCTTTATAACAAACAAAATTAATGACTTAATAACAAACAACAATAGACAATATGTTACAAATTCAGAATTGTTCAAAACAGTTGAAAGACTTAGTACTGCCGTTAGAACACTTACAGGACATGCCTATGAAAAAATGGTACGCAGACACAGACTTGGAGTCGTTATAACTGATTTACAAAACGCTATTCAGACCATTGTTTTGGGCAAGGCTTCAATACTTAATCCGACTATATTACATTATAGCGAAATTTTTGACATATTACGACATGAATATAAACAGATACATATGACAGATTTACTAGATGCTTCGACTTTCAAAATTGTCCAGAATGACTTTCTTATAATTATATACATTAAATATCCGCTTATATACGATAAATGTGAGTTATACGAAAGTAGATCAATCGCCCAGTCTGATGGTAAACTAGAGATACCAAAAGAAGTTGTAAATTGTGGAAAAAAATATTTTTACGTTGAAAATTGTAAAATAGAGTTAAGTAATATATATTGTAAAATAAACGATAAAGAAAATTGTCTTATTAATTTGCTAAACAAAAAACACGCTCAATGTAAGAAACTTAAAGAAAAAAAATAAACCAATAGATGTAATTAAAGAAGGGGCCCTTCTTATATCAGGAAACCATGTTGTAGACAATATAACACTTTTTGGAACATATCTAATAACATTTAATGACTCAATAAAAATTGATAATGTAACTTTTGAAAACCCAACCAGGAAAATAAATGTTTACTTAGAAACCCAGAACTATTACAATTATAAAATCCTAGAATATATTGAGTCTACAGATGATAATTTAAAACTGGAAAACAGAAATTTTATAAACAATATACATAACGAATATTCCAAGAGCCCCGTTATATCCAACATTTTTATTATCACCATTTTTGTTATTATATGCTATACTTTATATAAGTTTTTCATATATGTTAAAATCCGAAAGGAAAAAAAGCGCGTCAAGGATCAAGAAAAATTATTTATCCAATTAAATGAAAACATTTCAAATTTGATGATTCGGGACGACTCATCTTAAGAAGGGAGGAGTTACCCAACCTATTATACTTTTACTTTACTTTGTATTGTCAACCATTCACAGTTACGTAGCATGATCTTTGTTGGTGGTCTTTATCTATTGTGTTGGCGAAATAAATATTTGTTTATTTAAATTATAATTGATATTCGAGATACCATAACTCACAATCCATTTGGTTCCCAACCTATTGCATTTCTGAATATTTTGCACATCAAGCAAAATACGATTTGTTTATTTAAATTATAATTGATATTCGAGATACCATAACTCACAATCCATTTGGTTCCCAACCTATTGCATTTCTGAATATTTTGCACATCAAGCAAAATACGACTTGATTCTTGACTCGTTTCATTTTTATGTTTCTTCATCTCTAGGAATAAGTTAGTTGTAATTTACTACTCACCAGAAACAAACGGCAGTAGCCGGAATAAAAATAAAAGGCTTCGGCCAATAACAAACAAAAAAAAATATATTTTTATTTTTTTTCAAAGTCCTTCCAGGACACAACAGTAATTTGCGTACGATTATTATTTTAAGCGAAATCTATAAGGCTCTATATTCATTTCGCTGCTATTTTGCTCATAGAACTCAGTACCACTTTTGCGAGATGTCTATGCATTATTTTTGCCACATTTGTAAATTGTCTTAATTGGGTTGCTTGTGGCCTAGTTCGTGAGGAATTTATATACATATTCAATTATTTTTTTTTTTGTTTATTTTCCATGACTTCTCAAAGAGCGCAAACAGACATGTTCAATTATGTTATGCCAAATCTTTAATGTTGCAGCGACATGGCGCTACTATTTTGTTCATAAAATCCAGTATGACATATTTTCCCATAAACATTTCATTAAGAAACAGGGGATACTTACTCAAATCAAAGAATGCAGGCCTATTCAAGTTTCATCTGCTGGAAAATTTTTCCAGATGTTCACGTCGGGATTTTAATCCAGGCGATCGGCATCATAGACGGGCATGCTAATATCTGCGCCACGGTGGTCCCCTAGTCCGCATTATCATTGCCGCTATTTTTTTTATAGTACGTTTTGACAGTCATTCGGGCGAAAAGTTGATTAAAGTAGTAGGCTAAAGACCATATTTACACTTGGACAAATCGAAAATCTCGTGTTTTGCAACGAGGTTTCCCATACTTTTTCATTGTGAGCAAATCTACTTATTTGAGGAGATTTCAGCAAATCTCATTCGAAATTCAAATGGAACACTGCGTTTGTATTGAATACCGGTTATAATTGGTAGTATTGGACCGCACTTTTTCTAAACATCTGACAATGTTTCATTGAAATTATAAAATTTATGGTTAAATTTATTAAAATCGTTTCACCAATTTAATTGCTGATCACAATATATATGCTGAACACAATAAAAATGCTAACCACAATAAAAGCGCTGTCGAAAACTACCCTGTTGACAGATACAAATCACTTGAATCGTAGTGTAAACATGTTTTGGAGATTATCTCAAATCAAGTGGATTTGGGCTCTTGTGTAAACATGGCTTAAGAGAAAACAGAAACAACATATTGACATATTCAATAGTGTGTACCTAGATATATTGATTTACAAGTGGGAGCATTTGCCAAACTACAAAATTTGAAGTTGACTATCTGTCAATATCAGTGATTAGTGCAACTCTGATTTTGTGTTTATTACTTGTTCGCGCCATTTTCGTTGTTTGTGTGTGTATGGTTCTTAACTATAATGCACACACACAATCAAAGCTTGTTGAAAGATATTACACCTATCTTGTACTCAGCTGTTTGCTACCTTGTACTCAGCAGTTTGCTATCTTAAACTCAGCTGTTTGCTGTACACTACGTGGTCATTATGTCATGGTGTGTACTAATAAAAATTGAAAAAAATAATGTCGACTCATTGCTTTTCCCAAGTTTAGTTTGTGAATCCTGGTATCCATTTAAATTTCGATAGCAATTCTATACAATATAAAATAAAATTTGGTGTTGGTATATGTATGTACATTAGAGTGTCTCACAAAACAAAAAAGTGTTTCTTTTAAAACGTATACCCTCCATTGTTTTTCGTTTTGATCCCAATAAGCGAACTACAAAATATTATGACGATCTGTTAACAATAACACGTCCCGCAACGGCGTCCAAAAGGGGAAAAAGTGAATTTTTATGGATCCATTGGAGGATTTTTCATCTTAGAATTTCCTGTGAACACAAAGTAAACATTTATATGGCAGTTATTGTTAATAAAACACAAGTAACACTTAGAACCACTACTTTCGCAGTTAATAGTGTACCGATCGACTTAGAATTTCTTCCTAGGTCGATCTAGTCATGCCCGTGTGGTCGCTAATCGGCCTGTCTGTCTGTCCGTGTTTAGTAATCAAGGTAACATTTGTTATGCAATCATCACGAAATTTTACACATATCGCATTTTTATCCTAGCGACATTCTCTATGAGTTTTGGTGAAAATTGTTTCCGATTTAAATATTGCCCCATGCATCGCCCGATTTTCACTTTTTTAACCGATTTGCACGAAATTTGGTATGGAGTGTTCTTTGACTCATCTGAAAACCTCAGTTAAATTTCATCCAAATCGGGTCATATCAACTATATTTAAGCTCCCATTTGCATCGACCGCTTCACATTTATAAGGACGTAGTTGCTACATCGTTCGATCTTTATGAAATTTGGTAGCTCCCACATATACAATGGCATAGTCCGATTT
This sequence comes from Stomoxys calcitrans, assembly GCF_963082655.1. Lineage (NCBI taxonomy): Eukaryota > Metazoa > Arthropoda > Insecta > Diptera > Muscidae > Stomoxys > Stomoxys calcitrans. Next base: position 52,121,632 of record NC_081555.1, on the reverse strand, counting down.
TCACTCATATTACGGCTAATGGGCATTGTAACCAAGCTTTGGCGCAAGATGTTGCGATATCCGGGTCCGTAATTTCGAACTGAGAACTTAATAGTGATATTTTTTTACCCTCCACCATAGGATGGGGAGTTTCGTCATTCTGTTTGTAACTACTCGAAATATTCATCTGAGACCCTATAAAGTATATATATTCTTGATCGTCGCAACATTTTATGTCGATCTAGCCATGTCCATCTGTCCGTCCGTCTTTAGTGTAGGTCGGTTGGTATTGTAAATGGGCGATATCGGTCCATGTTTTGATATAACTGCCATATAACCGATCTTGGGTCTTGACTTCTTGAGCCAATTCTTATCCGATTGGAATGAAATTTTGCACGACGTGTTTTGTTATGATATGCAACAACTGTGCCAAGTATTCTTATCCGATTTGAATGAATTTTTGCACGAAGTATTTTGTTATGATATCCAACAACTGTGCCAAGTATGGTTCAAATCGGTTCATAACCTGATATAGCTGTCATATAAACAGATCTGGGGACTTGACTTCTTGAGCTTCTAGATCGGTTCATAACCTGATATAGCTGTCATATAAACAGATCTGGGGACTTGACTTCTTGAGCTTCTAGAGGGCGCAATTCCTATCCGATTTGGCTGAAATTTTGCATGACGTATTTTATTTTTACTATCAACAACTGTGTCAAATAAGGTTCAAATTGGTTTATAACCTGATATAGCTGCTATATAAACCGATCTGGGATCTTGACTTCTTGAGCCTCTAGAGGTCGCAATTATTATCCTATTTGCCTGAAATTTTGTACGACGGATCCTCTGTTGACCATCAACATACATGTTTATTATGGTCTGAATCGGTCGTTAGCCCGATACAGCTCCCATATAAATCGATCTCTCTATTTTACTTCTTGAGCCCCCAAAGGGCGCAATTCTTATTCGAATTGGCTGACATTTTACACAGGTCTCCAACATATAATTTAATTGTGGTCGGAATCGGACCATATCTTGATATCGGTCTAATAGCAGAGCAAATCTTTTCTTTTATCTTTTTTTGGCCTAAGAAGAGATGCCGGAAAGAGAACTCGACAAATGTGATAATGGTGGAGGGTATATAAGATTCGGCCCGGCCGAACTTAGCACGCTTTTACTTGTTAAAAAGTAAATTGCTCTTGCCATCCACCGCGTCTGATGCATGGCACCTAATAGTCGAATCTTGAATATATTTTCTGGTTCTCCACCAATTTCTTTCTAGTCCAGTTGGGTAAAAAAATATGATATTTCGTGCAAATCGGTTAAAAATTGGGGCAACTACGACAATTTAAGTGAAAACCGGTGCTCCAATATATGGGAGCAATATGTAAATCATAGCCGATTTTCACCAAAATTCATAGCGTAAGTTCCTTGGCTAAAAAAGAGATGTGTAAAATTTCCTGATGATTGGACAATAAACGCAAACTGTACCTTGATTACAAAACACGGACAGACAGGTGAACGAAATCGCGATTCGACGGATATGTCAATTTGTGCACTATGTCGATCTGTACACTGTAACTTGTGTTAAATTAACAATAAGTGTCAAAAAAATCCCAAAAATTCACTTTTCTAATTTTGGAAGCCGCTGCGGGACGTGTTATAGTGTCGATTGTCAACATATTTGGTATTTCGCTTATTAGGATCAAAAGAAAAAATGGAGGGTATGCGTTTCTCTATTTGCAAAAAAGCATTTCTTTCTTATTTGATAGGACCCACAGTGGAGGAAAATCGAGAAAAACTAGTTAAAAATATACCGTGTGGGAACGGTGGAGATATATCTGTGAAGTTTAGAATGGTTAGAGCTGAGGTGTTATCGAGATAATGTGGGTCCTAGGTGGTCCGGGCGCCTCTTGGCAGACCTCTAAAGTTTGTCACCTCGGCATTTCGAAAAATTGTTGGGTCTGCCAAATCTTCATTTGTGGTCCGATTTTCAAATTTCGGGCACAATGCCTTCGAAAATTCAAATATACGAAGCCAATCTCTACCAAAATTTCAACAAATAATAATTAAAACTCGTATATCCCCAAAACCAGTGGAGATATTGTATGCCTCAAGTGGTCGTTTTTGTAGGGTTTTTGAGCACTCTCCACAAATTTTGAAAATCAGACCATAAATGAAGATTTAGCGACCCTAAAAATTTTGCAAATTGCCGAGGTGACCAATTTTAGGGGACTGCCAATAAGCGCCCGGATCACCTAGGGGCTTGAAATTGCACACAATCTAGATAACACCTCAGCTCTAACCACTTCAAATTACAAAGAGAAATCCCTACCCGTTCTCACACGGCATATTTTTGCAAAATACAAATGCAAATTTTGCCCATGAACATTCCACTAATGAACAGGGACAAACTTCTCACATATCAATGAGTGCAGTCCGATTCAAGTTTAAGCTCAATGATAAGGGGCCTCCTTTTTATGGCAGAGTACGAATGGCGTGCCGCAGTGCGACACCTCTTTGGAGAGAAGTTTTACATAGCATAGTACCTCACAAATGTTGCCAGCATTAGGAGGGGAAAACCACCGCTGAAAATTGTTTCTAATGGTTTCGCCAGGATACGAACTCAGGCGTTCAGCGTCATAGGCGGACATGCTAACCTCTGCGATACGGTGGCCTCAATATTTTTTACTAGTTTTTTTTCCATTTTCTCCCACTGTGGGATGGTCTAATGTACATATCAACAAGTAAAAGCATGCTAAGTTCGGCCGGGCCGAATCTTGGGAACCCACCACCACGGATTCTGCTAAAAATTTATACAAACTAATGGGAGATTATATCAGGTTATTGATCGATTTGGACTTTACTCAGTACAGGTGTTGAAAGTCATAAGACAACACCGCATGCAAAATTTGAGCAAAATCGGATTTGAGGCTTGTAAGGACTAAACAAGTCAAATCGGGAGATCGCTTTATATGGGAGCTATATCAGATAATAGACATATATCCCCCGTACTTGTTGAAAGTCGCAACAGAACATTATCTGGAAAATTTCAGCCAAATCGGACAAAAACTGCGGCTTGTAAAGACTCAAGTTGTCAAATTGGCAGATCGGTTTATATGGGAGCTATATTGGGGCTTATAAGGGCTCAAGAAGAAATCGGGAAATCGGATGCAAAATGTAAGGGCTCAAGAAGTTAAATCGGTTTATATGGGAGCTTTAAGACCTATTTGGACTGTATTTGGCACAGTTGTTGGAAGTCGTAACAGAACATTATCTGCAAAATTTTAGCTAAATCGGACAAAATTTCGGCTTCCAGGGGCTCAAGAAGACAAACCGGGAGAAAGGTTTATATGGGAGCTATATCAGGTTATAAACCGATTAGAACTGTATATACCACATTTGTTGGAAACCATAGCAGAACACTATCTAAAATATTAAAGCCAAATTGGACAAAAATTTCGGCTTCCAGGGGCTCAAGAAGCCAAATCAGGAGTTCGGTTTATATGGGAGCTATATCCAAATCTGATCCGATATGGCCCATTTGCAATCCCAAACGACATGAACATCAACAGTAAGTATATCTGAAAATTTTTAAGCGGCTAGCTTTACGCGTTTGACCGCTATTGAGATTTCGACAGAGGGACATGGCTAGATCGACCCAGAATGCCGAGGCGATCAAGAATATATATACTTTATAGGGTCTTAAATCAATATTTCGAAGTATTGCAAAAGGAATGACTAGGTTAGTATAGCCCCATCCTATGTTGGTGGATATAATGGTATCGGTGTGCCTGCATTGAATTTGTCAACAATTCATGGCTTTAATTCTCCCATTCATGTGCGTAGTTATTTATTAAGCATTCACATAGGGTACATTTCATAGGTTTTATGATTTATTTTCAAAACTCCCATTACATAGTCCAAAGTAAAGGGTGATTAGCTTGCCTAAATCCCCACCCAAGACTCAAATCGTGTTCACAAAAAACAGCCACAACCATATCTTTCACCACCTTACCGAACCCCCTTTATTGACTAACCTGAGGTCTTCCTTGTAAATTTGAACACGGCTGGTTGGTTGGCTAATGGAGGTTAATGAAAAAGGAAAACAGTCTAGGAATATTGTTTTTCGGTCTGTCTATCTGTCTCCCGTTGTGTTCATAAAAAAAACCATTTGGTATTTGATTTAATGGAATAGTTTCGTAGTCAATAAAATACCGCCCTAGTCGATGCCGATGAGCCAGAGCGAAGAAAGCAGGTGGAATGTTATCCTTGCCAGTGGTGCAGTGGGAGGGAGGAATTATGGTCGCCCTCATGACTGCCTTCGTGGTGGTGGTTTTTTGCTTTGAAAAATGACAGGTAATTGTGAAACTATGTAAATTCATATATGATTTATACACGCAATCTTTAATAACATTTCTTCTTAAGTGCTTTTTTTGCTTTGCTTCCTATCCGATTCAAGTTATTTTTGCCTTCATTTTTGTGAACAAAAGTTTTTAGATAAAAAATTATTTTATTTGGTTTCAAATTATTTTTGTATGAACCTTGAAATTTTAAATGCCGAAAAGATGAAACGAGCTTCAAACAGCTGAGCTTACATCGATATGGCATATTGCAATAAGAGCTGGAAACAGTTGACAAACATTTTTTGTGCAATAATATGGTCTTTATGAAAAAATATTTCATTATAGTATATGCTTATTTGTTTTATGAATGAATCGGATATAAACAATAAATCCAAAGAAATTGCTTTAATAGGAAAGGACTTTTACCATGGCACTACGATATAACACCCAATGAAATAAACCTCAAAACAAAAAATGAAATAGTCCCCAACATACATGAAATAAACCCCAAATCAATATAATGAAATAATAGCCAAATTTTTGGAAGTAACGCCCAAATAAAAAATTAAGTAAAGATGTTCTTTCATTGTGAAACAATAACCAAACAAAAACGAGTAAAAATGGCGTTAAGTTCGGCCGGGCCGAACTTTGGATTCCCACCACCTCGGGTGTATATGTAAACTACCATTCGCCAAAATCCGGTGAAAATGCATACCTTATGCCCCATAGCAGCTATATCGAAATATGTTCCGATTTGGACTAAATACTTACAAGTACAAGTCATTGTTGACCTGTCTATAACAAAATATTGGTCTTTTATGTAGCTATATATAAAAATAAACCGATCTGAACCGAAAAGCCTAACATAAGTCACTGTGTCAAATTTCAGTGAAATCGGATTATAAATGCGGCTTTTACGGGGCCAAGACTTTGAATCGAGATATCGGTCTATATGGCAGCTATACCCATATCTGGACCGATTTGAGCCAAGTTGCAGAAAGATGTCGAAGAGCCTAGCACAACTCACTTTCCCAAATTTCAGCGACATCGAACAATAAATGGGCCCCAAAACCTTAGATCGAGAGTTCGGTCTATATGGCAGCTATATCCAAATCTGAACCGATAAGTGCCATATTGCAGAAGTATGTTTCGGCGACATCGGACAAAAAATACGCCTTTAATGGGCCCAAAATATTAAATCGAGAGATCAGTCTATATCGAAATCTGGACCAAATTGCAGAAAGATATCAAGGGGCCTAACGCAACTTACTGTCCCAAATTTCAGCAAAATCGGACAGTAAATTCGCCTTTTATGGGCGTAACACTTTAAATCGAGAGATCGGTCTATATGTTAGTTATATCCAAATCTGGACCGATCTGAGCCAAATTGAAAAGAGATGTCGAAGGGACTAACACAACTTACTATCCCAAATTTCAGCAAAATCGCATAATAAATGTGGCTTTTATAGGCCAAAGACCCTAAATCGGCGGATCAGTCTATATGGCAGCTATAGCCAAATCTGACACAACTCACTGTCCTAAACTTCAGATAATCGGATAATGAATGTGGCTTTTATGGGCCTAAGACCCTAAATCGGCGGATTGGTCTCTATGGAGGCTATATCAAGATATAATCCGATATAGCCCGTTTTCGGGCTTAGCCTGCTTATGGACAAAAAAATAATCTGTACAAAGTTTCAGCTCAATATCTCCATTTTTAAAGACTGTAGCGTGATTACAACACACAGATGGACAGACGGACGGACATATAGAGGCTATCGCTTACCTTCTTATATCCCATTGATTACCTTTTCCCACTGGGGAGTTATTCTAAAAGTGTACCTTAAGTATTAGTTAAAATTAAGCTTTTGCGGCTCAAGAAGTCGTGTCGGGGGATAGGTTTACAGGGCAACTGGCACAAGTGTTATCAATTCAAACGACAACATTTTTATATCCTGAAAATATTTGTTAATGATTCAAATGACCAAAATGTGTGGACGTAACCTGAACTTCAGAATCCATTCATTCTGCTCGATATTACCACCTTTTGCCTTGACTATTGCTCTGATTCTGTCTAAGCTGCAAGAACGTGGTGAATTTCCGTTTTTCAATTTTGTCAAAGTGCTCATTTGTCTGTACGTGTATGTATCCCATTGTCAAACTTAACAAAAACAAAGTTTCATATACGCTTGTATACAAATATTAACAACTTGTTGCTATTCCATTAGTCTTTGCATGGGATTTTCTTTTTTAAAAACTGTAGAAATGAATGGAATTCTTGAACTTCAATAAAAGAGCAAACACCGATAAAAACAAAACAACAATAGAATGGCATAGCTTCCTGGCAAACGCCAAAACTGTAGAAGAAGTAATAAATTAAAATTACACATCTTTACATATACAAATACACAACATATGTTGCGCCATATTGTAATGAAAACAAAAGAAGAGATAGATACCACACTACGCTTCCTTGAGCGTTTAGCAACTATAAAGGTAGTACTCATGGGGTATCTTAACAACCCTAAGGCGCAAAGCCGGTTGCAATAACAAATATCATCATGTGGAATTATAAACAAATAAAAATAAACACACACTCAGTGAAAACATTGACATCAAAACTTTTTTTTCATAAAAAGTTTAGGAAAATTTAACTAGTGTTGGATAATGTTATTGAATTGTAATTTTATGAAAATTGTTGTACTTTCAATAAATACATTTGATTTATATGACATTTTGGTCTACTCCCAAGTTATGCTTAACGAATTCACCAAACAAAATGCTGAAACATGTTTCGGAGTTTTTTAGTGGCAGGCGCAGATAAGTTACGAGTAAAGCGCAATGTGCACCTCTGGCGAAATTATTGTTACCATAAGAAATACATTGACATATCCTAAACGAAATTTTCGTTACCGGTACCGTTACCGAAAATTTTGTTTGCAGGTACGCAGCTCAAATGAAATTTTCTTTGCGTAAAGGCTGGTACTATGTTCGCGTTCCACCGGTGAAAAAATCTCAATGATAACATAATACTTTTGTGAAAATTTTTTCACTTTAAGCATAAATCCAGTGACAGGAGTCTAAAAGTCAAAACTCTGAAAACCACACGTCTAAAAAAACCCTTTATAGAACATCAAGGCGTGATTACAATTTTTAGATAGTAGATTTTAAAGTACAACAATTTGTTGATTCCATTCAACAGCATATTCCTCCATAAAGCTTGTTATTCTATTCTGCTTTCGGAATATTCATTGAAACTTTTAATTGTTCCGCGAGCCGAATTTGACAACAATCAAATGTTTTTGTTTTCATACCAAAACACGTTTTTTATCAGCACTTACTGTTTTCTCCATTTGATTTATTTTCCGGGAGGGTCCGCCCTCTCGCGGATATCTATCGGGGGGGCCATCCACTACCATCCGTGAAAATTTTAAGGTGACATACAAACAAACTAACAAAAAACAAGTAAGAGCGTGCTAAGTTCGGCCTTTGCGCAGTATCTCTTTTTATGGCAAACAAAGTATGTTGAATAAGAACTGTTATGCTATTTGAGCTATATCAGGTTATAGCCCGATTCAAACAATAAATGAATTGAATGTTGAACATCGTAGAAGTTAGTGTCTAATATTTCAGTCCATTCGGATAAGAATTGCGCCTTGTAGGGGCTCAAGAAGCAAAATCGGGAGATCGGTTTATATGGGAGCTGTATCAAACCATAGATCGATTCAGACCATATTGGTGACGTATGTTGAAGGTCATGAGAGAAGTCATTGTACAAAATTTCTGCCAAATCGGATGAGAATATCGGTTTATATGGCAGCTATATCAAAACATGAACCGATTTGGGCCATTTACAATCCCAACCGGCCTACACCAATAAAAAGTATTTGTGCAAAATTTCAAGCTCCTAGCTTTACTCCTTCGAAAGTTAGCGTGCTTTCGACAGACTGACGGACGGACGGACAGACGGTAGGACATGGCTAGATCGACATAAAATGTCATGAGGATCAAGAATACATATACTTTATGGGGTCTCAGACGCATATTTCGAGGTGTTACAAACAGAATGACGAAATTAGTATACTCCCAAAAACAAGCAAAGCGCAACATCTAATTTTTATATAATAAATATTAGCTTCGCCGTAAATTTGCTCCCTAATTTAGCGTCAAAATAACAAGGTTTCCCAAAAACCCATGGTGGTGGATATGCAAAATTTGTTTTCCTTTATTTGGCTGTAAACCTTAATATCCCAAAATCAAGTAGTGAACAAATTTTGATTCAAACCTTATGACACTTACTTGGTACTGACTTTTACCATAAAATATTTCTTGTAAACATCAGCTAAAGTTGCTATCACACAATTGCCATATGTATGTTTAGAGATATGAACTCTGAAAGTTGTACACATCGTGTGATACATACGATAAATTTAATATGATAAGTGGAATTTCAAACAAATGTGTAACTCTTAAAGCGAGCGTGTATTTAATCGAACATACATGTAGACACATTTTTGAACAAAAAATACAATACACATTAGAATACACGCCGATTAGAGCCCGCTCTATTCGTATTTAACGTTCATAAGGAAAGTCTCGTGTGATAGCAGCTTTAGTCAATAAAATATACACGACTATTCGAATTTTCAGTTGACAATTGTCCATTGTATAAATAGCATCGCACTTTGATTTTCAGATGAATAAACAAAATAAAGTTGATTAAGGTATATTAAGCTCAACAAGAGAAGGTGGAAAAAAGCAAATATGGAGTATTTGGCCTTAACCATTGTCCTTCAATGTTTCCTCCCCACTTACCGAAAACATTTCCAGTAATTTGTTAAGGGTGGAGCTTTCTGAACATTTTATGAGAACAAAATGGCGTTGTTACAGCTACAGTTATATACTTACGATATCCATGTGTAGATGCCGGAGACAGTCAGCTCACCCTTATCTTCAAGGGCGTATTCAATGAGTTCCGTGTAAGTGAATGGTGGTTTCTTGGGCCTTCATTGATGAAATATGAAGTGGAAGGCAATGTTGTTTTGCGGTTTATGTACCCCAACCACACGTTTCACACCAAAGGGGATTTGGATAATCATCATCATCAACATCAATTGTGTTGTATTGTGGAATTAAAGAGAGAAAATAAAATAAAAGTTAGTTATTGGCATTCATTTACTCTTTATTTGTTTTTTAATACTCAAAAACGAACAGATAACTCTGTCAGTTGATTATTTGAAACATAATTATGAACTTTAAGAACTTGAATTGGAAATGTAAGTTAATTTCGGAAATGGGTAACTAGATTGTGCTTCGTTCGCCCGCTTCGCTGCGCCTTCATTTACTCCATGCGAAAAATATGTTGCTCACTTACTACTGCTCACTTAATATTAATCTCCATTACCAATTGTGTTGTCAGCATTTTTATTCTATGATTTTTTTTCTTCAAAATTATCGTAATTTAATTCCTAATTTTTGGTTCTTTATTCAAAGGTTCGACAGCTAGTCATTACAAAGACAAATACCATATGATGAACTTTGGGGGAGCTCCCCATTACTTGAACCTAATTTTTAGTGCCATATTCGTAATCATTTCGGAAATACCTCACGAGACATGAACGTTTAATTTCTTCGAAATAAATAAATACAACCTACCAATATACGACCTTTTAAGCCCTTACACCTAAAGATTTCTGATGATGACCCTCCTTACCAAGGGTTCGAAACTCGTCAAATCATGGTTGGTGTGGTGTATCTTCTGTGGCTTTCATTTTCCATTGTATTCAAATTTCCGATCACTAAGTTCATCTCGAAAGAAAAATTAACACATCATTAGAAAAATGATTTTCAACTCAATTTTTGGTTCTATATTCGTACTCTATTCTTCAAACCCTTTCATTTGAGTACCATATTGTCACGATCGGTTAATACGTCGAAAGTTTTTGAAAATTAGAATAAAGGTGAGCGGGTGCCCCTTCCAAGCCCACATAATATTCTCCGAATATTTCAAGAAAATTGGTTTAGCCGTTTTTGGATCTATACGGTTGTTAGTTTGTTACGTATAGACTAGAAAATGGCTCATCTGAATTCTTTTAATTTTCACATATTGTCAAGGATGGCCTGAAAAGTGTTGTAGGCTATATGTTTTTGAATATCGGTAAGGAAGCAGCCCCACCCTCTTACCCCCAAAACACTATCCAAACCGTAGAGTAGGCCAATCGGGACAATATAATACTCAACTGAAAGATATTTGGGAGTAGAATACGAAACTCAAGCAGAGAATTCTATTCAGCTTCTCACGCGGAATGCTGTAAAATTCCATATAAAAAACGTCGAAAGGGGGAAAATACTCCAAAAAAAAAAAAAAAAATAGGTACAACTCTTGAAACCATTGTCGGCATCGTTATTGTATGTTTAATTGACTACAACAGTTCGTTTTTTCCTTTTTGTTTATATATATTTGCGAAAAAAATAAGACCATAAGTGGCGATACAAAACGCCTTTTGGTATGAAAATAAAAACGAATGATAGCTGTGAAATTTCACTCGGGAAACAAACATTTCAGCGACTACTCCGAAGGCAGAACATTTATATAAAAATTTGGGGTCAATTGTCAGGGGGCAACCTATCTTCAAAAACCACCCATAAACGGACATGTAGACGGGAGTCAGGGAGTCGACCCTACTCCAAAGATCCCCTTTCTACAAAAGTGGACCGATTGGAAAAAAGGAACTGAAAACAAGAAAAAGCGTGCTAAGTTCGGCCGGGCCGAATCTTATATACCCTCCACACTGGATCGCATTTGTCGAGTTCTTTTCCCGGAATCTCTTCTTATGCAAAAAAAGGATATAAGAAAAGATTTGCTCTGCTATTAGAGCGATATCAAGGTATGGTTCGGTTTGGACCACAATTAAATTATATGTTATAGACCAGTGTAAAATGTCAGCCAATTCGAATAAGAATTGCGCCCTCTGAGGGCTCAAGAAGTAAAATAGAGAGATCGATTTATATGGGAGCTATATCGGGCTATAGACCGATTCAGATTATAATGTTGATGGTCATGAGAGAATCCGTCGTACAAAATTTCAGGCAAATCGGATAATAACCGTCAAGTCTCCAGATCTGTTTATATGATTTTATACGATTTGAGCCATACTTGGCAGAGTTGTTGGATATCATAACAAAACACGTCGTGCAAACTTTCATCCCAATCGGATACGAATTGCGCACTCTAGAGGCTCAAAAAGTCAAGACCTAAGAACGGTTTATATGGCAGTTATATCAAAACATGGACCGATAGGGTCCATTTACAATACCAACCGACCTACACTAATAAGAAGTATTTGTGCAAAATTTCACGCGCTAGCTTTACTCCTTCGGAAGTTAGCGTGCTTTCGACAGACAGACGGACGGACGGACATGGCTAGATCGACATAAAATGTCGCGACGATCAAGAATATATATACTTTATGGGGTCTCAGAAGAATATTTCGAGTAGTTACAAACAGAATGACGAAATTAGTATACCCCCCATCCTATGGTGGAGGATATAAAAAGATATATGAGAGAAGAATAGGACATCTATCAACAAGTCCCGAAGGAGATGCCCCCCAAATGGACACATAGACCGAACGGGACATTATGGGATAATTATGGAAGGTATGTAAGAGTAAAATGCGAAAATTATTAAACAAATTGGGAGGCACACCGTAAACAGTGTAGGCTGCGAATATGCTTACATTGAAAACTTACTCTTATAGAAATCGACGATTACTTCGAGTAACAGTAGGGCAAGTGTGTTTGTTTGTAGTAGTTGGATGTCTTCATTTGGTAGAAACATATGAAGTGGAGTAATTTTCTTTTTTGCACCTAAGCCAGTAACCGGATTGTTGTGCACTCTAAATACTAAAAAGTAATCTTGAAAAAGAAAATTTAAGTCAGGAGTGCCGTGCTGCTTGCCATATCCCCAAATGTATTCCATACCACGCCCCTTTGTTGGTTTATGACTGGTATTGTGTACCCACCAATGTGCCGGTGTCTGTTAGACGAGAAAGCCGGACAATGACAAGGGAAATGCTCCAACGTCTCATCATCTTCTCCGCATGCCCTACACATGATATCACTTGCCGCACCAATCTTGCATAAGTGAGCATGTTGTCCTATCTGCTACCCCCTGCTAGCTTCCTTTCAGTGAAAGCCTCATCGTCACACAACCCGGATCTTTCCATGGGATCTTTCGTCGTCCTGCCGACCGTTCGTTTTGCTGTTCCACAGTATTACATGCTCGTTCGTCGCCCACGCTCTTAACCCTCTTAACGCTCTTAACTTAACAGCGTCGACCCGAAAGGCTTCGGGTTAACCAAGTTTGTTGACGGCAGTCCTGTGGCCTTCACATACGGTAAAAACTAACGGCCATATTCACAATACTTAATGTAGCTTTAAAATAGGTTTATTTGATTGTTTTATAAAGGAAATCTTTCAAATAAACCTATTTTAAATCTACATTAAGGTTTGTCAAGAAGGCCGTAACTATTTAAATGCAATATATTAAAATAATATAATAATAAATAAAAAAAAATAATAACAACTTTTAAAATAATTCAGCTATGGTTTTAATGTGTCTTGATTCTCCGATATGTTTATGATATTATGGAACTTGTTGAATTGATATGATATACGACGAAAAGGATCACTGTTTGTATACGATACGTATACAATATGCTACGAGGGTTGCCTTTTATATATCGGGATTGTACAACCCTTTTGTTGCACTCTGCCAACGAAAAGCTTAACATTTTTGAGGTTATACATACTCAGAACGATTTGACATATGGAATTAAATCGTAAACATTTTTCGGCATTAGTGGGATCAGCATACATTCAATATTGCATGAACATTTGACCGTCAACAAATTTGTTCGCGATGGATTCCACACAATTTGTCAATCGTTCATAAAGGCTCGGGCCGATTGGTCGAAAGAAATGCTCCAAAAACATGAAACAACTGACTTAGCACCGAATGACTTCTTATTATTCCCATACGTAAAAAATAAAATGAGAGGTCAACGTTTTTTGCCACCTGAAGAAGCGGTTGTTGCGTTCAGAATGCATGTTTTGGAGATACCTCAATCAGAGTGGGCTTTGACAATTGGTTCAAACGCATGCAAAATTGTATAGATCTTAATGGGGAATATTTCGAAAAACAATAAAGCGATTTTCGATGATTAAGAATTTTTGAATTTTCTAGTCCCCAAATATAAAAGACAACCCTCGTACGTAATAACTCAAAATTTCTCATAGGTCTGATCGGGACATTGAAAAAAAAATTGCTAAGAAGAAACAGACTCATTTTCTCATTGATGATATTCATTGCAAAAGTAACATTCAACATTGTTCTCCGGCTTGACAATGTAGGTAGTTTAAAAAGGCCGAGTCTAAATTCATATGAAGATAAAGACTTCATATGAAATCTAAAGGGTCCACAAACATACGCGAAAAGAAAATTAAATAAGATAGACTCGTGAAGGACCGTTGGCTATGAAAGTCCTTCCTGAAAGTCCTTAAAAAGTTATTTTAAGGATTAGCGAAGCGAAGCGATTGCGGAAATATAGATATCGATTGAAATGTCCTTTTACCATAAGCGAATACGTTCAATAATGCAACGTTTATGGTTAACGTTTGATATATTGAAGCGAAACTTCACAGTTACAATAAAAAGTTTATTGAAGTTTCGCTTCAATATATCAAACGTTAGCCATAAACGTTGCATTATTGAACGTATCCGCTTATGGTAAAAGGACATTTCTATTGTTGTAAAACCAAAAACTCTCTAATGGCAAAATTGTTCCGATAGCAGCAAGCGATTAATCGTTTACCGGACCAATAATTATTGTCTCGTGTCTCTCCTATTACAGAGAAAGAGTGAGTATTTGAGCATATAAACCAGTGATGGACAAAGCAAGACCATGGGCTTGCACATAAACTAAATGTAACATTATATTATTATACCCACACCATAGGATGGGGGTATACTAATCTAGTCATTCCGATTGTAACACCACGAAATATTGATCTGCGAGTCCATAAAATATATATTTTCTGGACCGTCTCGACATTTTGAGTCGATCTAGTCATGTCCATTCGTCAGTGTAAAACACGATAGAGGTCGAACGCGTAAAGCTAGCCACTTAAAATTTTGCACAAATACTTAATATTGATGTAGGTCATTGGGGGTTGTAAATGAGCCATATCGGTTCAGATTTGGATATAGCTCCCATAATAACCGATCTCCTCATTTCCTTGAGCCCCTGTTCTTTAGTGTTCTGCTATGACTTCCAACAACTGTGTCAAGTAGGGTAAAAATCGGTCTACAACCTGATATAGCTCCCATATTAACCGATCTCTCGCTTTGACTTCTTGAGTTCTTGAAAGCCATAATTTTCGTATGATTTGACTGACATTTTGCTCATAGTATTCTCTTACGACTTTAATCAACTGTGTCAAGTACGGTCCAAATCAGGTTATTGCCTTATATAGCTCCCATATAAACCGGTCTCTCGATTATCCTTGTTCGGCTCCTAGAACCTTTATTTTGCTGGTTTGACAGAAGTTTGGTATGTAGAATAAAATAATGCCCTTCAACGAAATTTAGTTTATATAAACATTTAGCAGGATTCATGGTGGTGGGTTCCAAAGATTCGGCCCGGCCAAAGTTAGAACGCTTTTACTTGGTTTTTCCTTTTTTGACTGAGCAAAGAGCTATCAGTATGTTGAATAGCTCGGTCGAGTGCGGATGTTTACTCAGAAAGTTAAAATTTTTAGTTTCGCCTTAGGTACAAAAATGCTGATATGTCAGCAACAGACAAATGGCTGCCAGGTACATGAAAACACAACAACAATTTCTAAGGCACATACGTTATTTGATTATATTTATGCGATAAAGAAATATCAGTCCCAAATTTGGTATTTGAATGTGCGAAAACAACAACTCCCATAAGAATTTTTTTAGTTTTATTTATAGCGTAACGAATACAGCAGATCATTATACAAAACCTTAAAGAGTTGTGGAAAAATGGAAGGCCTTTATTATAATTGTGTATCACAACCTCCAACAACAAATAAACTCTGAAAAATATTGAAATGCCAATTGAGATCTGCTTATAATTGGTAAAAATTTAAGTTTGAATGTTGTTACAACATAAAATTGAACTTGGCAACCTTTTCGATATGCACAATCTATTTTAACATTAAAAACGATATGCAAAAAGCATAGCCCCACGTTGTTTGTAAAAGAGCTTTGAACTCAGACGCATGTTTACTGCATTTTATGACATAGTAAAAAGGGTCATCGTTATTGTAAACTATACACAGGGCGCGTGCGTCGTAATCACCACGTAGGTATAAAGCATTTATGCGGCATTTCACTTTTTAAAATATAAAATACCTTTGCACTGTTGTTGTTCTACTTTACTGAATCCGAGAGATGGATTGTTGGTGTTGTGTTAAAAGGCAAAATATCAGAAAAACCAAATGAATGGGTTCCCCCGCAGAAACGAAGAGCGAGTAGGGACAATACAGATACAAGGAAGTTTCTTGAATGAGATATTGACCAGTAGGCAAAAGGAGATGTGTTTCTCTGTAGCTGTTTAAATTCCATATGGGGTTTCTTTAAAACATCGATATAAGTAGAAATGAGCTAAAAAGCCAAAATTGTTTTTTTTGACAGTTCTATAAAGGAAATCTATCAAATGAACTTTCTTTAAAGCTGTATAAGCTTTGTTTATATAGGCATTAATATTTAAGTATTCAGCATGCTGACAGAACTTTCGTAGCGTCATTGTTAAAAAACATTACAATCAATTCCTATCCTTTCAAACTATACTTACACTCTCGGTGGCGATGAAGTATCCTCAATGACAACATTTTCTGCCACTACCATATCAGCGCCATCCATTTCTGATGTTACTTCCATGACAAGTTCTTCGAATTTTTTCCCCATTTTGTTAACGACTTTGGGCGATTTCGAACGCTCTCTAGCACTTCCGTTTCTATTGCATTGTCCACTTGCAATTTGAGAAGATCCACTCGAATTTTTGTGTTGCCCCGAGATGTGTTGGAATTTGGAATTTTTAGTATTCGAACCAGCCAAATCAGGGCTTAGATGGGGAAACTCGTCGAATTTGAAATTTAGAAGCCAAGACAAATTTCTATCCTCGAAATCAATTTCATTGTCGATGACCTGGTGAACCGCCATCTCTGGACATTCTTTTACCGATGGAGATTTAGAAGTTGGGGACAGATAACTAGATTCGCTTGATAACTGCGACCGGGAAGGCATCGGGAGTGTTGGCGTGGAATGTAGGTTATGTTTTTGTTCAGCCAATGTAACTAAAGTTTCCTCGTGTGGCTTAAGTGAAACCGTTGGATTCAGATGAGTAATTTCGGTTTGCAGACTGGAATTGTAGCGGTGATCGAGCTCCAATAAATCGGTGGCCTGCCAATTATCATTATTGTCTTCCTCATATTGCTGTGTTGTGTTCACACAAATGGTCGATGGTGTGGCGTATGTGGGCTCTTCATTACAGAGACTATTTTCCGCTCCAGCTGAAGTCGTGGACACCAGCAGACTGGAGTCGTAAGCAAACAGATCATTAATGAAGGACGATGAATTGGACATGATGTTAAAAGTGCCGGAGGTGGCACCCGCAGTCGTTGTCACATCACAGGTTTGTGTAATGGAAGTGCTCACGTTACTTGTTGAAAGTTCTGCAGAAATATGATCATTGTTGTTGTAGGAGTTTGTGGAGCTCGTGACTGGAGCCATTTCATAACAGCTCCGTTCATTCATATGTCTTGCTTTCTTCCAATCATTTGTGTTAGTGCTGCAATTTTCCGGGTACGAGGGTGTAGGCGACGACTCTGTTGCGCCGGGATTGGAAGGACTGCTGATGTCATTTTCGGGGTATTTGCGTTTTAGGAAATCACAATAATCATTTTGGCTTTGCGCGGAGGGAGCAGATGTTATTGCACCATTTGTTACGGGCATATTTAGTATCATTTTCCGTTCACTTAATTGTAGACAAGAAAAAAACAAAAACCCAAATTTTTCCTATTAATATGATTTAAATTAGTTTTGACGTTACTACCAAAGCAATGCTCTCACTCGTCTTCACTTGTCACTTTGTGTAGTTTTTCTTATTTTCCAAATCCCACAAAAGTAGGAGTAACCGTTAACCGTTCGGCAAGCGATGTAATTCAATTGTTGTTCGCTTGTGCCGAGTTCGTATCAAACTAAAATATCCCTTTTCCTTAAAATTCTGTTTTTGTTTTATTGACATCTTCATGGGTGCTGTTGTCGCACTATAGCCCACGTTACAATAATTTTGCGCAATTGCTCTCTGTTCGTTTTCGATTCTCTTCGATGACGTTTACTCTTTACGCGTCACAGTGACTTCGTATGGAATTCAAGGGAGTACTTATTGATGGCCTGTTTAAATGCATGCATACGTATTTCCTGCTTGGCTCTCCAAGTATCTTCATTCTTCATTTCATTTCACCACTTTTTTAATCCCCACTTGATACAAAAGACAGTGATAGGGTAACTTTCTTGATATGCCCAATGCAATCGGTTATATCAGGTGGTGCAGTACTTTTATCAAAAAGCGCCTTAGGCAATGTGTAATCCATACTTCCTGGTATATTGGGCAAAGTATCAAGGATAACTCCATTTTGTTAGCTATATTTACCCCAAAAGAAAACTTCCTCGCAGCAGTGTTCTCAGAATCTTTTTTAGCCACAATGTCCAGGGAATGATTGATGTCCGTTTGAAGTTTTAAGCTCAATCTCAAGGGACCTCCAGTTTGTAGCCGCTGTGCGACAACTTTTTGGGGAAGAAATTTTAAAAGTCATGGTACCTCTCACTTGTCGCCAGCATTAGAAATGGATCTAGGGTCATTGAATGTAGCATTAAATCCTGTGCATCCAATGGTTTAGGCCTCAGTGCGGATATGATGCACAAAGAAGCCATTCGGCTGAGTATTGAACATTAGGTTGATTTTTGGAACACCGCCCACCGGACCATAATACTATATAGCATTTCCGTCAATGGATGACTGGGAGAGCCATACAAATTGGAACTCCAATCTGTGTGCTGTGCATGTCATAGCGAGAAACTCAGCTACAGGGAAAGTAGACCAGACGGCACCGGCTCTCACTTAAACATTGATTCCTGGTGATATTCGATATAACAAAGCGAGTTATTGGTGCCAATGGCCATAATGTGCCATCGGCGATAGGTTCCATGGACCGAAACGAGCTTGCTTACCTATGAGGTTCATATTTCATCGTTGAAGGGATCCTGAATGTCAAGAAGCGCATCATTGTATATTCCTTGACAGCGAGCAAAAATCAGGCAAAAATTAAATCTTCTAGGGGGCGTAAAAAGCTAATCGGGAGATCGATGCAAGAGTCACCCTCAAATAATTTTGTGTACGGCAAAACTTAATATATATATTTTTTTTTTATTTGTGAGATGGTTCACTCAGAAATAAAATCTTAGATACGATCCTAATGAGTGCAATTTTAAGTTATATACCGATTTGAACCGTACTTGGCACTGTTGTTGGAAGTAACAGAACAAAATTATCACTCAATCGGATAACAATTTCCGTTATGCCGTTTCTAGGTATTTAAAAAAATCATGTCGAAGTACCATTTTATATGAGAGCTATATTGAAAAGGCCACCGTAGCGCAGAGTTTAGTATGTCCGTATATGACGCTGAACACCTGGGTTCGAATCCTGGCGAGACCATCAGAAAAAAATGTTCCTCCGTGTTTTTCCCCTTCTAATGCTGGTAACACTCGTGAGGTACTATGCTATATAAAAAACTTCTCTCCAAAGAGGTATCGCACTGCCGCACGGCGTTCGGACTCGGCTATAAAAAGGGGACCCCTTATAATTGAGCCTAAACTTGAATCGGACAGCACTCATTGATATGTGAGAAATTTATCCCTGTTCCTTAGCAGAATGTTCGTGGGTAAAATTTGCAAAAATAAAATGCAATTTATATTCAAAACTGAGCCGATATGGCCCATATACAATCTTAATGACCTACATCAATAAGAAGTATTTGTAGAAAACTTCAAGCGGATATCTTTATTCGTTCGACCTCTATCGAGATGTCCACAAATGGTCGGAAGACGGACATTGCTTAAAATGTGAAGACTATCAAGAATATATATACTTTATGGGATAGCAGTTCAATATTCGAAGTGTTAGTAAATGGTGGTGTGTATAAAGAATTACAGCGGTATTCACAAACCTAACGTACTTTGAAATAGGTGTAGGAGGTAGGAGATCTGTCAACCTTTATAGAACTGTCAAATAAACCTATTCATTAAGTTTTGTGAATACCGCCGATTACATTAACCGTTTGAAGCCACAGTCCTTGGCAAAAGGTCGATTAGGGCACATGCTCAGTTTAGCTTGAGCATTTAACTAATTTCCTTTTTCTCAATATTTTAGCTATATATTTTTCCTATCAAATGGTTTTCACTGAGCACAAAAACACCAACAACAACAATTTTATTAAACGAGGCATCAGACTGTCCGCTGCTAATGTATTCCATTCTCACTAACTTGTCCTAGCAAGAGTACTGCATACAATTTTCTTGCCTTTTGCCCATACGACCATATGCTTTGACAAGCAATCATATCCTCGAATTGTCAATACGGGGTAATGCTTACAAAAAAACTCAAAATTAGTATCGTTTCCCTTTTGCGGGTGTTGTTGTAACCAATCAGCCGTG
Organism: Stomoxys calcitrans; assembly: GCF_963082655.1. NCBI lineage: Eukaryota > Metazoa > Arthropoda > Insecta > Diptera > Muscidae > Stomoxys > Stomoxys calcitrans. The sequence continues at coordinate 52,101,496 of NC_081555.1, read as the reverse complement.
AAATTTATTTCCAAGCCCTTTTTTGTGCCATTACCGTCTTTTTGTACTGAGAGAGCGCTTATCACAAACAGGTGTTGCTTTACGTGTAAGAACGACCCCTTCAGCCACCATGTAAAGAAACTGAAACGTTTATAGGCCAATTTTTGTCAATGATAAAATGAAAATATTTTAAACTGCGATCTGATTTCTCATAGGAGCATATGAAAAATATTTAAAGCAAAGAAACAAAAACTCGAGTAAGGCCCTCTTTATATTAGGCCATCGATATATACAGTTGAGCGTCGATTATCTGTGATCTTATAAACCGGGAATATTATTTATTCGCGATTTACAACGAATAAATGGATCAATTAGCCGGGATTGCAAAACGTGTTTTGCATTTTAAAAGAAAGCAACAAACATTCAACGATTAAAAGTTGACTCCAGATTTTTATGCAAAATTGAAATTTTGACATCTATTATTTGGCAAATACTGTGATGTTTTGTAGTAAAATTACCTTTTATTAGCCAGATCATTTTATGTTTAGAAGATAAAGTTTTATTGCAAAATATCACCGCATTTTTAAAAAATAATATATGTCAAAATTTTGATTTTGCATGAAAATCCGGACTCAATTTTTTTCACGTAACCAACATGCAGGGAATGTCCCCTATATATGCAGTTAATTGCGTTGGTAGGGCGAAAGAGGGAGTAGTGTTTATTGATATTAGTCTTAAATTTCTGAACGTCAATGTCGGTGGGAAAGGCATTAGCCGGAAGTCGATTTCACATACGAATGGTTCGGGCGAAAAATGAATTTTCATGGTAATGCATGGTTCGGTCGACTGGCCAATCAATTACAAACGGGTGTGAGTCCCTGGCAAGTCTTGTATTCCTGGTGAACATCCTAACGTCAGGGATAAGCAGACGAATATCCTTGGAACACACGCCATGAAAATAACGATAGGGCAATACAACGCTACCCACATTCCGTCGATGTTCAAGAGAAGCAATAGAGTTGGATACTCTACTGTCCCCATTCAACACCATCGCTCTTCGTTGAACCCGGTCAAGAAGCTCCAAGGATGATTTTGGAGCACCTGCCCATATATGAGGGTTATATTCTATAACGGCCTGATGTAGGTGCTATAGATATTGTCTGTCTGACCCAATAGATTATCAATGAAAATAAGAAAAAGGGAAGAGGAAAGGACAGAGCCTTGTGGCACATCTGCAGTCAATGTATACTCATCTCATGAGAACCCATCTACAACAACTCGTATAGTGCGATCACTGAGAAAGCTCGATATAAATCGAACGAAGTTATTACCGACTCCAAAAGTGACAAGCTTTGATAAAAGTGCACCGTGCCACACTCTATCAAATGCCTTGGATATATCCAGAGCCACGACCTAACTGTCACCAAACTGGTGGATAGAGCGACTCCATCGTTCCGACAAAAATGCCGTAGGTCTCCCGTAGAGGGATTTCTCCGGAAACCATACTGTCTTACGCTAAGAAGGCCATTGGACTCTAAGTATCTGATAAGATGATGGTTAACCATACTCTCCACAACCTTGGAGAGGGCGGAGCATATCGCAATTGACCGATAATTCGTATGGTTGTTCGCCCCACCTTTTTTGGGGATGGGCTGAACGTTCGCAACCTTCCGCACGGTAAGCAAGGTTGAAAGGTTGCGTACAAAATAAAATGTAATCCAGATAAGAATTTTGCAGTTCAACCTGTGTGATTTAATCCCATTATTGTGACTGAAACTTCAAGCTGTGACTAAAACATCAAGCTGCGACTGAAACTTGAAGGTAGAGGCACTTGGGGGGGTAGAGCAGGGCTTCGAACTTCAATCACAATAATCTCAATTAAGTTTTATTGCAAAATACTAAAATAAAGATTTTGTAAAAAAACCTAGAGCCTAGAGCCAAGTATTGAATTCGACCTTTCGCGCAAATAACTGTCAAAACGCATCATAAAAAATGGTGAGGAAGAAAATACGAACGAATTCCGAAGAAGTGGTACTGAGTTCTATGAGCAAAATAGTAGTGACATGTCGATGCGTCAGTATAAATTTCAGTTCAATGCTCACGAAATGGGAACCAATCAGCTCTGCTTCAAAGGCATCATTAAAAAATGGTGAGGAAGAAAATACGAACGAATACCGAAGAAGTGGTACTGAGTTCTATGAGCAAAATAGTAGCGACATGTCGCTGCGTCAGTATAAATTTCAGTTCAATGCTCACGAAAAGGGAACCAATCAACTCTGCTTCAATGCCGTTGCCTCTGTTTGTTTTATTGTGTGACTTTTCTTTGTCTTATGGCAAGAATTTAATAGGCATTTCGATGCGAATGAAGTCAGTACTGGGCTTAAACTAGAAAAATCACGGCTACGCCCAGGCAAAAATATTTATGTAACTTTGTGTTTGGATCAGAACTTGTTGTTTTTTGTGGATTTGATAAAAAATTTTTCTTAGCCTAACACGAGAATACTCTAAAGTTACATTTTACTTAAACTAGCATTCACATCTCGAAAATTTAATAACAAAACATAAACTAAAAAATAATTTTAAAGGTCGAGGAATAAGGCAATAGTCGTAGAATTTCAAAACAGCATGCTACATCTAAGGATTCGGGGACCAATGATCCCATTCTTGTATTTCGTTGTACAATAGCAACCCGGGGCTCTGTGTTGAGATGACTTGAGAACCAGCGAATAATTCGTAATGTGAATCCAGAACTCCCTTTTCAACGCCACATTTCAAAAGCTGTTTAGCCACATCCAATGCTTTCCGTGGGGGTTTTTTGGCTGTAAGAGAGCAGATAAGACATTGATACTAGTTAATGTTCTTGGAATCTCATAATTTCAACGGTGAATACCACTAAAGTCTCCTATGAAAGCTATACCAGTGCCATTGCGATTGTAACCATATGTATGCGCACCCGTCACATACCATCCAGTGCCCTCGTAAACAAGTCCATCATTGCCGATAAGAAAGCTGAAAATGAAATTCATGGAAAATAATTAACATATCATAACAAACGCTTAAGGGGATTTTTCTTAGAACTCGCTGGTTCGCACACTGCAGATTATTGTTAATCGAATAAACATCTTAATGAACATAACAAAAATTTTTAAGTAATAGATGCAAATAGGGGAATGTATGGAAATGATCACTTAAATAATGGAATTGACCCCGATTTTCATTTTCACAAATCAACTAAGGATCACAGCTTAAGGCAACTCAGGCCCGCTACCATAAAATGGAGCGTTTATTTATTTTGGCCTTCCGTTTGCAGCGTACTGATTAAATTTATTTCCGACCTCATAAAGCATGTGTATTTTTGATCGCAGTAAACGTGCCAGCTGAAACCACGTTACAATATTCAACAATATAGATAATGAGCGAAACAAGGTACACATTAGTTTTAGTCCATTGACAGGTTAAGTTCAAAGGTGTGTTATAACCCATTATAGCCTATCGACATAGACCCGTATGGACTGATCGTACTTTTTATTGTTAAAATATTAAAAAGGTGTCATTTTTCATCCCATTCATCCTATTACGCCTAATTTGGTACTGTGAATTGTATACGAAACTAGCTGAGCCGAGCTCTTTAACTTTATATGGAACAAAATTATCCATTGAATATTAATTTTCGACAATTAAAAAGCTTTTAGTAAAATACCATGCTACGAAAATAGTATATGCATATCGCTTGACTAACCCTATAACAATATAAGTGCCTTTATTTGAACCCCAAATGATCTTTATTGGACTACGAATTCGCTCGGAGGGTTGAATGCCATTTAAATTTGGATGTTAGATATACTCTATTCTTAAAAGACTTTTTTTGAGCTCGATATTCTTATGATGTCCGATTTAGGGGTGTTTTCAGATTGAGGTCCCCCAAACACTTAAACCTCAAAATATTTCAGCATCGTGCTCTATTCTAATATATCTTTATATCATTTATTTGAACCCCATATTGCCATTGGCCTGGAAATTGGGTATTAAAATTTTTCCAATCTCAAACACCTAATTGCAAAAGTCAGCAAATATGTCCGGTTTGGAGGTGTGGGCCCTAAAAACTATCACTTTCATGCTCCACTGTCTTGAAGTTTCAAATTGTCTTGGAGAGCAAATACGTCCTATTTTGGGGTTGCTATGGTGGTGGGACGTCCCCTAGACAGTTGGTCGAGAATGTTGATATTAGATTCGAGGTCTACTCCCAAATGCCTTTCATTCGAGCCCCATATTTCCATAGTCGGCAAATATGACCGCTTTGGGGGATAGGCCGCCACTCAGTGACTTGGCCTTATAATTATATATCAGTTTCATGTTCTTCCCTAAAATACCTCGTATTTGAGCCGCATATTGCAATGGTTAGCAAATACTTCTTATTTGGGTGGGGTTATGGCGGTGGGTTGGCCCCATAGACACTTTTTCCCGAATATTTATATCAGATTCGTGCTTTACTGCCAAAGACCTTTCATTTGAGCCCCATATTGCTATGGTCGTGGGGGATGTTTTTGGGGAGCGGCAGCAACTCAAACACTTGGCCCCGCATTTGCATATCAGATTCGTATTCTACCCACAAATACTTTTTATTTAAGTCCCATATTGCCACGGTCAGTAATTAAGTGCTATTTGGGGGGTGTTTTGGGGAAGGGTGGACCCCCAGAAACTTAGTCCGACATTTGGATATCAGATTCGCATTCTACTCGCAAATACCTCTGATTTGAATCCCATATTGCCATGGTCGCTAAATATGTCCGATTTAGGGGTGTTTCGGGGGTTGGGGTGGTGGTCCCCCAAACACTTCGTACGACGGTTGTATATCGGGAACGATTTCTAATCTTAAATACCTTTAATTTGAGTCCCATATTGTAGCGATTGGTCTATACATATATTTGGTAGGTTTTGGTGTGGGATGGCCCCCTAAGTATCCCAGCTAAATTTTGACACCGAATTTTTGTTTTTAGGTTACCATAAGAGAGCACACAAAATTTCGCTTAAATCGCATCTCTATGATCGGGCGTTTCTAAAAATTAGGGTAAGGGGGAGGGTACGTCTCCCTTTAGATATCAAAAAATTTAGTACCCTATTTTCTCCACGGGATCATTATGCATCAAGAAAATCGGTTCAGCCGTTTTTGAGTCTATAAGATTTTTATAAATAAGAAGATATTGATATTGTTGCCGTCAAGAATTCATAAAAGGTATATTTATTATCAGATTTCGCTGGAATTTTGTACAGAGAGTTGTACTACAAACATCGACACCCATGCACCCGAAATAGGGCTATTGGTGCTAGATTTATTTACCCGAATCCGAACTGAATTTCTGGAGATCATAAAAGACTTCCGTATGTGAATATATTTGCTATTGAAGCTGTATGGACAAGCATTAAAGTTTTTATACTCGTATACACACGCTTACCACGCAATTTTGTTGGCAGCACTTCGAAATGTCCATTTCCGTCCCTAAAAAGTATATATAAGGGACAAAAAAATGAATGCATATAGCATCTGCTTTGTAAACAGAAGGTTCTTGGTTCAATAATCGGCTGGGACAAAAGGTTGAGTTTTATTTAATTTATAATTGCAATGTTTCATATTAAATCTGTATTCTTCACAATAGCTGAGCAATTGATAGCGTGGGAATGGGAGATAGGCGGAAATAAATGGGTTGAGTAATTAAGATGTGTCCAATTGAATGCTCCGCAGTGTTCGGAAAAAGCGATTTTCTTCTCAAAAATTTTATCTTTCATTTACAATCCTCTTTAGTTCATAGTTTACCTGTGGAAAGTTGAAAGTGGACGAATTTCGTTGCTATAAAGAAATTGTTGAACTCGCAACGAGCATATTATTATTCAGCGCCGTAGGAAGTTCAATATTTCCCAAATTTAGTTAATTTTAACTAGTGTTGAGGTTTAACATTTTTTGAGTGTAACTGTTTTTCATTCCGTTTGTAAATCCTCTATATAAAGGTCTGACGCCATAAAGCATGTATAATCTTGATCGTTATAATATTCTAAGTTTCTATGTCCGTTCGTCGAAGGCACAATAACTATCGAACAAGTAAAGCACGCCGCTCGAAGTTTTGCACAAATACTTCTAATTTTTACAGGACGGTTGGGATTGGAAATGGAGAAAATCGGTATACGATTATACCCCTATCATACGATTACATTTTTTATAAGCTTCATAAGACATATCCGTTGGTGTAATGCTATCTTGTTCCATATACTACATTATTCATTTTGAGATAAACGCACTTGAAGTTTGTAAAATGTATTGAAATAAGGCATATTTGGCATATTTACACGTAATCACATCACAATAAGCGATTCTAACTCAAACAAGTAAAAGCGTGATATGTTTGGTCGTCCGAATCTTGGGAGTCCACCACCATGGAATCTGCGAAAAATTTATACAGAATAAATTTAGCTGAATTGTTTAATTTTATTCTACATAACAAACTTCTGTCAAACCTGCAAAAATTAAAGCTTCTAGGGACCGAACAAGGATGATCGAGAGACCAGTTTACATGGGAGCAATATCAGGTTATAGACTGATTTGGACTGTATTTGGCACAGTTATTGGAAGTTGTAAGAGAACACCGTATGCAAAATATCAGCCAAATCGGACAAAAATTGCGGCCAGGAAAGACTTAAGAAGTCAAATCGGGAGATCGGTTTATATGGGAACTATATCAGGCTATAGACCGATTTAGACCGTCCTTAGCACAGTTGTTGAAAGTCTAACAAAATACTACATGCTCAATTTCAGCCAAATCGGGCAAAAATTGCGGCTTGCAAGGGCTCAAGAAGTCAAATCGGGAGATCGGTTTATATGGGAGCTATATCAGGTTATAGACTGATTTGGACCGTATTTAGCACAGTTGTTCGAAGTTACAGAACACCGCATGCAAATCTTCAGCCAAATCGGAAAAATATTGCGGCTTGCGGCGAGCGATATCAGGTTATAGACCGATTAAGACTGTACATGACACAGTTTTTGGAAGTCATAACAAAACACTATGTGCAAAAGTTTTAACTAAATCGGACGAAAATTGCGGCTTCCAGTGGTTCAAGAAGTCAAATCGGGAGATCGGTTTATATGGAAGCTATATCTAAATCTGCCGATATAGCCCATTTGCAAACCCCAAAGACCTACATCGATATTAAGTATCTGTGCAAAATATCAAGGGGTTAGCTTTACGCATTCGACCTCTTTGTGATTTTGAAATAGAAATAGATGGTGGTGGGTATAATAGGAGCTCCCCGCTTTTAAGAACTCTGAAAAGATCAAGCCAGTCCTCCCTCAATGAAGACTTCAGATATTATTCTATGGAAGGAACAGGTACGAAAGAGGTGCGCACGGCCCCTGAGTCTTCATGGAGTACCATGACTTCCAAGAGGACGCCACGGCCATCTCGGAAGCGAAAGATGGTCGCTGAAAAACGTAAGAAGCGCCCTCTTACGCCAAATTGGCCAGGAAGCACAACAGATACGAGTAGACTCATGGAGTCATCAATATCAACAGTGCGTCCGGTAGAATTTCAACAGATCATCAGTCCCAAGTGTCGAAACTGGGTAATGAGCAGATTTTGGAACATGTGTTAAACCGTGGAGTGGGTATACCTTCTGTACAAATTAGCTGCGAATATAGAGGCGACATTTGATGCTGCGGAATGTAGTGGTTTCCCATTCCCTTGGAGGACGCAAAGCATGGAGAAAGTTAAGCCAAGGTTTGGTCGCGGAGAGATCTTACACAGGACAGAGAAGGAGATCGGAGCTCTCTTGGTGATGGGCCTTAACCAAGCCTGAAGGACAAGTTTGGCTAAGACTAAAGACATGGCGTTCTAATTATCTATGGCTGTCTTTTTCAAGATTGATTAGACTAGGATGTGGAAAGATCCTTATATTAAAACATCATGCAGTGTATTAACATCAGTGTGTATATTAAAACATCATGCAGGAGACTCAACAAAGCCTAAGAAACAGGGAGCCGATGATGAGACCATCACCGACTCCTAAGAAGCCCATTCACTGAAGAACCACAGTCAATATGCACCATCTGATGGAAAAATCAGCAAGGGCAAGAATCATATTGCCTTAGTTCAGGAGCGGACGACCCGGCACAGGACGATCCGGAACAATGGACTGAACCGTGCCAACAACCAATTATTTTATGCAAAAAATGGAACTCAGTCGTTAAAATTTGAGTTGTTATCGTCGGACGAAACAGTGCTGAGACAATGAGGCGGTGGAGCATACCTGGCATCACTTTATCTGACTTTCGATATGTGGAGGAGGTTTAAGAGGTAACAATATGTTAGAAAAATTCAGGATTGAAACACTCCTTGTCGGACCATCGCTATATTAGGTTTAGAATAACACGCCAGTGAGGAATCAATAAAGCTTCCGGAATAAGAAGAAAACCAACTGGACAAATTTGGAAGACTACTCAAGAAGAGAAAGTCTTGGACAAGATGCTTTAGTTGTCTACGCATAGAAGACATTGACGACATTATCAACAGGATTACCACTGCAAAGTGGGGCCTTTCGAAGATAGATGGAAAGAAAATTCATCCAAGAAAACCCCTGGACGACAGAGACGTCTGCAGTCTTTGTAACAGCGCAATTGGTAAAAAGGAGCATTTTATTGGGATGTGTATTACACAAGGCTTAAGGAATATAGTAAAATTATCGAGCGGCAAAACGTGAAAGCTTTTCTGCGAATAGGTCTCCTGAAAGCTTTTCTGCGAATAGGTCGAAATCAGTCCTCTGGCCTTCACGGCTAAATCGTCTATCCTTTCATTTCCCCTTACTAGTTACTAGTATAACTTGTCTGTTCGGGGCTGAATTCAAATATGGACCTGCGTTGCTCATTTGTCATCCGAGGTGTTCCAACCGGAATAACTAGATTACGTAGTATTCTCAAGTATTATGGCGGTGCGTTTAATAAGTGTGTATGAACTTCGGTTTGCCCTTGTTAGTTACAAAAAAAGTAACAAATATAGAAAGAATAATCTTAAGGGCTATAGTTGTCTTCGCTTACAAATACTAAAGTATGGATGGGTAACTCACTTGTAGCCAATGTCATCATAATCCAATGTGTTGATATGGTAATGCTGAATATTTTGTAAAATCTCAGCACACTCTAAAAAGGTAGAACACTCAGGCGTCACCGTATGATGAATAATTACATATTTGACAGGAACTGGACGATAATCAATATCTGTACTTAACTTTCCACCCCATTGACGTTTAAGTTTTATACGCGGGCAATCGGGGGTCTTCGAACTTCTTTGGCCATAGCCATCGCAAATTGCAAAACGAACAGCGCAAATAAAAGCCAAACAAACAAATAAATATTTAAACATTTTTAATACTTCAGGTGTCCCGGAATATGTTTATCGTCCAGAAGCACAAGTCCAACTAAATTGAGATGCTGAATGTATAAGCTTTTCATGTTATTCATTATGGCGAGTATTGATAAGATTGTCGTGATTCTCTTGAGTATAGCCTCTTCTACAATCGAATTTGTGCTACGGTAGAGTTCATTCATTCACAGTTGCAACGTACCGAAGTCTGAATATAATAAAGAGTGGTTAATTGTAGACACAATTAACCACTAGTTAAGTAGTCCAAAAATATAGATTTTTTTTTTATCTAAATTGGTGGAAAATAATTAAAAGTACTTAATTGTGTTCCTATGAAGACCCGAACTGTTATTACGAATAAAAATCAGTGAGTTGATAATGATATTAAAGTATTACAGTCTTATTCACAAATCTTAATATAGATTGGAAATAGGTTTATTTGAAAGATTTTCTTTATAGAACTGTCAAATAAACCTATTTCAAATCAACATTAAGTTTTGTGAATAAGGCTGTTAATATGTAGAAGAGATTGTACGTTTTTGAACACCTGAACTTTTTAATGATAACAAGCTTGCGAGGAATCAGACCACTTCTAGAATAAATATGAAATAGCTTATTTTAGTCACACATTTTAAGAGACATTGAATACGAAGATACTTGGAGACACATACACCATCATTCCGGTTGTCGAAAGCGTAGTCGAAATTCGAAACTTTTGTAAAACGGTATTATGGTTGTCGAAGACGAACCATCTAATATTACAGTTTTGGTATTACGTATGTCGAATCCGACTATAAAATTTGACAAAAACTGTCGATCGGAATTTTCATTACTCCTGGTTTTACAAAAGCGTAGTGCCTACTTCAAATCATGCACTGGGTCGGTTCGTATGGGAGGTATATCAGATTATAGACCGATTTGGAACCCATAATTTCCAAGAATGTTGGAAGTGTTACCGGAAGTCAGCGTGAAAGAATTTCAATCAAATCCGACAATGAATTCGCTGGAGCCCCTTGACTCAAGAATGGTCCGATTTGGACCATATCGCTATAAGTCCAAATAACACATATCTTACAACTCATAATAGAAGTCGACGTGCAAATTTTCACCACAATTCGTTAAAAATTGCGTCCTCTAGAGCTATATAATGTTAAAGGCTGATTTGAACCAATATAAGCACGGATGGTAGGGTGCAAAACAAAACACCACATACAAAATTTCTGCCAAATTGGATAATTATTGCGCCCTTTGGAGGCTTAAGAAGAGAAATCGGTTTAACACGGTTTATACACGGAAATAATCTTGCTTTAATTTAGAAAATTGTAAACTTAACAAAAAAAAAAAAAAAAAAATGCTAAAATCGGTCTTATAAACGATTTTGCAATTTACATTTATGACAAGCTGAATAATTCAATTAAAGCGGTTATCAACACAACAATTAAATATATTGGAAAATTGTTTATTCTTTTGAAAACACTTTTAACTGACCCTAATAAAATAAGTAATTTGTATTTTTTCCATAAATAAACCATTTGTTACTTCAGTCGATTAATTGCGGAAACAAAATTAAATGTAGTGCGTTAAAATATTTGTACTTTGTATTAAGAATAAAAAACTAATTAGTATAGCAAGTGAAGAGGGTCTCAATGGTACAACTATAGGGATCTCATTGATTAACAAAATCATTTAGTTTATACATTGTTGCATGGGCACTAAGTGGGTGACGAAAGAATCCAATTCAACTTTCTCAACTGTGATTTTACATTTTTTACTGCTGTTAAGAGGCTTCAAACCTAAGCCATAAAAAGATCGCTATACGCAGGTAGATGGGATATTTCCAAAGGGTTAAAGCTAGAATCATGAAACTATTTGGTACTTTATTTGGAAATTAAATTAGAGCTCCGAATTTTGGAACTTTGGTACACTTTGGCGGCCATAATTGGGTGACTATAAGACTTTTTGAAATTTGTACATTTAGGTACTAAAAGTGTTCGGCCGGACCGAATCTTGGATCGCATTTGTCGAGTTCAAAAAAAAGGATAAAAGAAAAGATTTGCTCTCCTATTAGAGCGATATCAAGATATAGTCCGTTTCGGACCACAATTAAATTATATGTTAGAGACCCAAGTAAAATGTCAGCCAATTCGAATAAGAATTGCGCCCTTTGGGGGCTCAAGAAGTAAAATAGAGAGATCGATTTACATGGGATCTGTATCAGGCTATAGACCGATTCAGACCATAATAAACACGTTTGTTAATGGTCATAAGAGGATCCGTCGTACAAAATTTCATGCAAATCGATAATATTGGGTTGCCCAAAAAGTAATTGCGGATTTTTCATATAGTCGGCGTTGACAAATTTTTTCACAGCTTGTGACTCTGTAATTGCATTCTTTCTTCTGTCAGTTATCAGCTGTTACTTTTAGTTTGCTTTAGAAAAAAGTGTAAAAAAAGTATATTTGATTGAAGTTCATTCTAAGTTTTATTAAAAATGCATTTACTTTCTTTTAAAAAATCCGCAATTTCTTTTTGGGCAACCCAATAGTTGCCGTCTCTAGAGGCTCAAGAAGTCAAGATCCCTGATCGGTTTATATGACAGCTATATCAGGTTATGCACCGAATTGAACCATACTTGGCACAGTTGTTGGATATCATAACAAAACACGTCATGCAAAATGTCATTCGAATCGGATAAGAATTGCGCCCTCTAGTGGCTCAAGTAGTCAAGACCCAAGATCGGTTTATATGACAGCTTTATCAGGTTATTGACTAATTTGAACCATACTTGGCACAGTTGTTGGATATCATAGCAAAACACGTCGTGCAAAATTTCATTCAAATCGGATAAGAATCGCGCCCTCCAGAGGCTCAAGTAGTCAAGACCCAAGATCGGTTTATATGACAGCTTTATCAAAACATGGACCGATATGGCCCATTTACAATCCCAACCGACCTACACTAATGAGAAGTATTTGTAAAAATTTTCAAGCGGCTAGCTTTACTCCTTCTAAAGTTAGCGTGCTTTCGACAGACAGACGGATGGACGGACGGACATGGCTAGATTGACATAAAATGTATATACTTTATACAATAAATATATATACTTTATGGGGTCTCAGACGACTATTTCGAGTAGTTACAAACAGAATGACTAAATTAGTATACCCCCATCCTATGGGGAAGGGTATAAAAAGGTACTAAATACGTGAACTTTGTACAGAGCGGATGGATAGAGGTAGAATTTTGAAATTTGACCTAAAAGACATCTGGTGCAAAAGGATGGGGATAAATAGTACTGGTAACGGGAGAAGATGTACGTTTAGTACCGCAATTGGTACCATTTGGTAATTTCTTGACATGTGCTAAGGTCTGAAATTTGGTATGTAGGTACAACTAAGGAATATATGATGGGTGGCAAAAAAATCTATTAAAAATTCGTATATTTTGGTACCGTTTGGTACTTTATTTACAGATGGAGCTATTGTAGAATTCAGGTATCAATAGGAAAATATGATGAGTGACTAGATCTTTTTATAATTCGTAGATTTAGGTACCAATATTGGTACCATTTGGTACTTTCTGTGCAGATTAAGCTAGAGGGCTGAAATTTAAAATGTACGTAACACTTAGAAATAAATGATGACCGACTAAATGTTTTTTTCGAAATTGTAACATTTTGGTATCAAACTTGGTAGATGGAGCTAGAGGTCCGACATTTGTGATGTAGGTACAAATTAGAAATAAATGATGGATGTCTAAATGTTCTATTCAAAATTGAACTTCTTGGTACCAAAATTGCTACTATTTTGTACTTTCTGTTTAGATGGTTCTCGAAGTCTGGAATTTGGCATGTAGGTATAACTAAGAAATATATAGTAGGTGACTAAATGATCTATCAAGCAATCGTACATTTTGGTACCATTTGGTACTTTCTATTCAGATGGAGCTAGAGATCCGAAGTTTGGGATGTAGGTACAACTAAGAAATAAATGATGGATGACTTAATGATCTAGTCACTACTCGCACATTTTGGTACTTTCTTCACAGACGGAGTTAGAGATCTGAAATTTGGCATGTTTGACATCTAAGAGGTATATGAGTGGTGACAAAATGATCTATTAAAAAATCATACATGTTGGTACCAAAATTGCCATTACCATTTGGTAATTTCTTTATAGATGGAACTAGATATCTGAAATTCAGCATGTAGTAACAACTAGGAAAGAAATCATGGACTAAATGATCTTTTAACAATACATGCATTTTGGTACCAAAATTGGTATCATTTGATACCATTTTTACAGATGAAACCAGAGGTGTGAAATTAGGCATGTAGGTACAACTAGGAAAAATGGGATGGGTGCCTAAATGATACATTAAAATTCGTGCATTTTGGTACCAAAAGTGCAAAAGATTACGAAAAAGCTTATCTTCGCATACAACGATCAGAGAAAGCTAGAATTCAGATATTTGACAACCATTTTCGCAGTCTTAACAAAAATACGACATGTGGAAGGAAACATCCTCATTGGGGTTTAATTGTTTCCTTGAATATATATATATATATATATATATATATATATATATATATATATATATATATATATATATATATATATATATATATATATATATATATATATATATATATATATATATATATATATATATATATATATATATATATATATATATATATATATATCCTCATTGGGGTTTAATTGTTTCCTTGAACATATATATATATATATATATATATATATATATATATATATATATATATATATATATATATAGGGCGACTATAAGATATTTTTAGTACACAATACACAATACAATCTAGTGAGTACATAATACAATCTATCTCTTTGCAAAAACAGATACATATGGTTTATGTTGTTAAATAAAAATTTTAATAAGTGCAATTAAAATTTTTTTAGACATTAGTCTTTCATCCGATCTCATATCATGGTTCAACGGTAAATGGTATTTCAATGTCAACAATTATCAAAGCAATTAATAACTTTGTTAAAAATATTTTTATAAATCAACACCATGTTTAATTGGTCAAATTTAAGTCAATATATTTTTTGTGTATAGGAGCTATTGAGATTAGGTATATCTCCCATATAAACTGGTCGCTAGAATTTCTTTGTTCGGTTGCTAAAAGCTTTAATTTTTGCTGGTTTGACAGAAGTTTGGTATGTATAATAAAATGATGCCCTTCAACTAAATTTATTTTGTATAAATTTTTGGCAGAATCGATGTTGGTGGATTCCCAAGATTCGGCCCGGCCAAACATAGCAAGCTTTTACTTGTTTATTCTATTAATGACTGTACAAAAAGAATTTGTGTTTATTTGTTTGTTTTGTTTGCTTGTTTGTTCCGTATAGACTCAAAAACTGCTTAAATGATTTTCTTTTCTTTCACAGATGGTGGAAATGATCCAGTGGTGAAAAAAGGGCACTTCATTTTTTGATATATGAGTGGGGGCGGACCCTCCCCTTACCCTAATTTTCAGAAGCGGCTGATCTCGGAGATGGGTGGTGCAATTTAAGCGAAATTTTTTTTATTCGCTTATAGTAACCTAAAAACAAAAACTGAGTATCCAAATTTCGGATGGGGTACCAAGGGGGCCGTCCCACCCCCAAAACTACCAAATGTATATATTAACCAATCACGACAATATGGGACTCAAATGAAAGGTTTTTAAGTTTCGAAAACGAATTTGAAATCGACAAAATCTACAATTCTGCTTAGTTACATACCCATTGAACCAAAAATGAGTTTCATTTTTCAAAGGAAGAAGCGCGCGATGATGTTTTACAGCACGCATTTTGATAATAAAATTTAATAATTTGCAAGCGTTGTTTGTTTGTAAGGCGATTCATAGTTATTTATAGACCAAACTGAAGATGTTTGACAGTGAAATACAACACGAAACGTGCGTGATCTGTTTAAACCAGTGTAGACAAAAATATAATAGCTTTAAAACCACCCTTTATAATTAAAATCAATATAATGAAATGCTTCAAATAAGCACAAACATGAAGTTTTTTTATTAAGTCTATAGATAATAAATATCCTAAGTACTATATACATTTATAAATTCTTATTACATGACACTAAGAAAATATACATAACATTATATAAAAACTTATTGTTTAAATGGAATATAATATTTCTTCTTAATATGTCCCGATTCTCAGTTACGTTTATGATATTATATAACTTGTTGAATTGATAGCATATACGACGAAAAGGATCACTGTTTGCACAGACATCTACAACTTTTATGTAGTATAACTACTTTTACTTTTGCACTTATAAATACTACCATACTTAACACAGAGAAGAAACAACTATAATGCTTTTCCGGATGTAAATGACAATAACAGATTTGGTTAAAGTCACTGATTGTTGCAGTACTGACTAAATCAGAAATTGTATGCATATGACTTAAATCGGAGTTGAGCTAAGTCTTTGTTTCTGCTCCGTTAGGAATTTTCAAATAATAAGTAGTTGATACAACAACTAGAAGCAAAACAAATTAAAACAATGCAGATGATTTGCTCAACCAATAGATTAATTATAAACTTCTTCATTTAATGCTTTCAATAGTATCGTAATCAGGTTAACTACTGAACAAAGAAAATTACTGAAAATGACTAATATATGGTGCTGACAATTAAAAATTATTTACCATTATCATCAATTTATACCTATAATCGACCTCCTACCAATGATTTCTCTGGGTGTATATTTTGATATAGCCCCCATATAGACCAATCTGCCGACTTAAGGTCTTAGGCGCACAAAAGACACATTATAAGTGTTGCTATTATCCGATTTTTCTGAAAATTGAGACAGTGAGTTGTGTTAGACTACTCGACAAGCTTCTTCAGTTTGGCACATATATGTCCAGATTTGGATATAGCTGCCATATGGACCGATCTCTCGATTTAAGGTTTTGGGCCCCTAAAATTCGCGTTTATTGTCTGATTTTGTTGCAATTTGGGACTGTGAGTTGAGTTACGCCCTTCAAAATTTTTTTTTAATTTGGCCGAGATCGGTTCAGTTTTGGATATAGCTGCCATACAGTTCGATCTCTTGACTTAAGGTTTTGGCCCCATAAAAGGCTCTTTTATTATCCAATTTCGCTGAAAATTGACACAGTGACTTAGGTTAGGCTATTTGATATGTGTGTTTTATATAGTTCAGATCGGTCTATATTTGGCGACTTGTGTTTATTAGACCACTCAATGTTCGTGGCGAATTTGGTCCCAATCGGACCATATTTGGACATAGCTGGACATTCATAAATAATGAATTTTTAGAGATGGGCTATGGGTAAATACCCAAAAGGTATTTACCCTATAAATTAGTTAAAAATCCGGGTATTTACCCATTCATACCCAAAAGCAAAAAAGTTTAGATGATTTCGAATTTTTTGTACGTAAACCTGATCTTCTGATCCCATAAAATCGGATTTTAGTTACATATAGACGCTATATGGACGGACCAAATACGGTCTGATCTGGACGATGTTCGACACAAAGGTGTAGAGGTCTATCAAAACGCACTGTTTTAAATTTCATCAAAATCGGATGAAAAAGGCTCCATTTATGGGCTCAATACTCTATATCGGGAGATCGGTCTATATGGCAGCTGTATCAGAATATGGTCCGATCTAGACGATATTCAACAAAACTCACTGTGCCTAATTTCATCGAAATAGGATGAAAATTGCTCCTTTTATTGGCTCATTACACTATATCAGGCATCGGTCTATATGGCAGCTATATCCAAATATACTCCGATCTAGACCACATTTGCCAGGAATGGGTAGGGGTCTACCAGAACACAATGTGCCAAACTTCTTCCAATTCGGGTAATAAATGAACCTTTTATGGTCTCAATACACTATATCGGGAGATCGGTCGGTCGGTCTATAGGGTATATAGTCCGATCTGAACCACACTTCACAAAAATGAGTACGAGTCTACCAGAACTCACCGTGCCAAATTTCGTCCAAATCGGATGAAAAATGACTAATTTATTGCCTCAAGACTTTAAGTCTAGAAATCGCTCCATATAGCGGTTATATATAATTAAAATCCGATTTTATGAAATCTGAAGATCAGGTTTATACGAAATCATCAAAATTTTTTTGCAAAATGTTTTTACACCCAAGATATCTGAAATTTTTAAATACCCAAAAAAGGTCCAAGCGTTGGGTATTTATCCGGTAGAAACCCATCCCTATGAATTTTTCACCGGATTATAACGAAAAGTGGGTATTCAAAGTTCGGTCCGGCCGAACTAAATACCTTTTTACTTGTTTTATAATGCGTATTGACAGTTGTTCGTGCGAAAATTCGAAGTCAGTACTAGGCTTTAGAACGAAACATTACACAGTTACAATAAAAGTAAAACTTTTAAATAAAAGTATTTGTATTCGTAATACGTTCCAAACGTTTTATTTTTTGCTGAGTGTATAGAAATACAATTAAGTTTTAATAAGATGAAATATTTTTTTAATTTAAAATTCATAAGTAACATTCCAATTTAAGGAAATTGTTTAGAATTGACCAGTGATCTGATGTTTAACATATAGAAATATTGTTGTTAAAGATAAATGAGCATTAGAACATTGGCAACTTAGTACATTTCTTGAGTGTAAGCTGATTTAATTCTGTATCTTTAAGGCCTATAATGTAAACTTTATTTTATCTTTGTAAGTTTTAAATTTTAGATTTAGCGATTGTGACGTATAAATATTTACTCATTTCTTGATATTCTCCGAGGAGGATGAGGAGACCAGTGATTCCAATCCTGAATTTCATTATACAACATCAAACCAGGACTTTTAGTGGCAGATAGCTGCATTGCTCCAAATAATTCGTAATTCGGATCCAGGACACCAATTTCCGTACCACAGCTCAACAGCCTTTTGGCAGATCTCAAAGCTTTTCGAGAAGGCAATTTTTCTACAAAAAAAATTTAATTATATCTAAGCCACGTTTTACTTTAACCTCATTTAAGTTACTTCTAAAATCGCCTATGAAAGCTATACCGATACCATTTTCATTATAGCCATGTGTAAAAGCGCCTTTAATGTACCAGCCAGTGCCTTCATATACAATGCCATCATTGCCTATCAGAAAGCTGTAAATCAGATTTAGAAATCAGGTTTTAGAAGTATTAGAAATATTATCATAAACCACAGATATGAGAAGGCAAATTTCGTCTCAATTAAGAAATTTGTACATTGAATTAAAAAATCCCTAAGGAAGATAATAAATTTGTATTATTAACAAACCGTTTGAATTTATGACAAGTTTAATAATCAATTCAAAACTGTTATTCAAATATTCCTAAAGGATTCCTAATGTGATGTTAAAGAATAGGGGTCAGGTTTCTCACTTGTCAATGAGTGCTGTCCAGTTAAAATGATAGGATTGCCTTTTTATTGCCGAGTCCGAAAAGCATGCCGCAGAGCGACACCTCTTTGAGGAAAAGCTCACAAATGTCCCTAGTGGACTCAAGTACTATCTGGTTTGGCTGAGTTTTTATGCCTTCTAACAGCCATGGCAACTACGGTCCGTAACATAGCAGAGCTCCTATACATTTGAAAAAATCATCCAATTAACGTATGCCATGCGATCCATGGTGGAGGGAATATAATATTCTGACGGTCGAACTTTTATTTTTACTTCTTTTTGATATAAAACTAAGAAAATATTAACGAGGCAAAATATTAAACATCGTAGCGTTTTTAGGTTTTTTCGTCACTTACTTGTAGCCGATATCGTTGAGATCTAATGTCGTTAAATGGTGGTGTTGCATGTTTTGTAAAATGTCTGCGCACTGCAAGAAATTGGTACACTCTTTGGTCACCGTGTGATGAATCACGACATATTTGACGGCCACAGGACGATGTTTTATAACGCGGCTGAATTTTCCACCCCACTGTCGTTTCAATTTTATAGATGGACAATTTGGATTTTTGTCATTGCCCTCTGTCACTATTGCCTTAGCATCACAGATCAGATGAAACACAATAAGTAGAACAAAGTTCAAGCGAAGTAAAAGTGTCATTGAAATGGAGACCGACAGTCACCGCGCTGATTGCAATTGCGAATTAAAATAAAGTTCGAAGTGTCTGTAGTGACTTTTTATAATGATTTTTTATAGCTGTGGTGAATGAATGCAGAATAAATGGCACATTGGAGGATATGGTTTTTTAAATTTATAATGGTATCTACGCACATGCTATATGCTGAGCGAATGACAATATACCAGGGGAGTTCTTTCATGGATGTCATTTTCCTGAAAAAGTATTTCTGGTCAGGGAATAACTCGCATATTCAGCTGGACTGATTGCATACATGGCCATTTCTTCATTGTCGACGGGTTGGACGTCGTTTTTCCCCCCGGGACCGTCTAAATTGGATGGGTGCGATATGGCAGAACTCTTCATCGAATTTCCTTGAAATTAGGGAATCATATAGGCTGATGCAATGAGAGATATGCTAAAAAGTTGCGCTTGAATGCGAATCTTGTTCTTCAAGAGATTGTCCCGAAGAATATTTTCTGAAAAAGATTTTCAGAACTATCTACTGAATAACAAGAATCGCATTCAAACACAACTTTTTAGCATACCCTCATTGTTGTTATTTAAATTTTTGTGGTTTACTCCTCTCGAGATAATGAAGTAAATCCCCTATGCTGTGTTTAAAATATCTGTTAGGGATACAAATATTTTTGCTGTATATTGTAAATCACATACTATAATTTTAAAAATAACCAATTTTATTTTCATATCTTCTATTATACATATATAAGTTATTTTGTATGTCTAAAGCGCTTCACAGCGGTACAAACGGCAAAAAATGGAAATAAGTCTACATATTTTTATATGTTGATCTTAGCGGTACAAAATGTTATAGACATTTGTAGAGGAGGACAAGGCTTTTAGGAAAGGAAACAAATTTTAGAAAAATTGGAACATACCTAATTGTGGTTTTCAGAGAAAAAAAAACAAACATTTGTAATGGACCTACAGCTAAAGATCGACTTAAAACTTTTCTCAATACCTCCACTTTGTGAAAACAGAAAGATATGATAATGATGTCCAATGTTTGCGAAAACTTAAAGGAAATGGGAGTATCTTTTTTGAACAATTTTGCAAATTTGTTAAAAAAAATATTGCTCATATTGAAATCTGTGTCATTTTAAATGGCTAAAATTGTTGACAAGATTCGTTTTTTTATTTGTTCGTACATATACTGTCACATTTTCAAGTTTATAGCTCAAAAATTGGCGGAATTACTTAAAACACCCAGAAAAAAACTTAGTAAAAATTTTGACATTTGAAAATTAAACGTCCTCTTTAACGGTACATAATGGCATGATGCATTATGCATGATATTTAGATTTCGTCAAGAGTCCTAAATTATGCAAATCGGTTCAGTAGACCAAAAGGGTCCCCAGAAGGTTGGAAAAGTTAAAAAATGGTCAACTTTGATACAGTGTATCTCATCCTGTATTATAGATATGTAAGACTATGTCCTCCTCTAAAAATGTCTGGAACAATTTGTACGGCTAAGATCAACAGATACAATTTGAAGACTTATTTCCAATTTTTTTCCGTTTGGCCCACTATGCGATTGTTTGCATAGTTTTTCCCAATTTTTGGAACATTTTAGAATTCCATGGTTGTGATGTCATTGTAATCCATAAATTTAATATATATATAAAGATATGGAGGCCCCCGTAGCGCAGAGGTTAGCATGTCCGCCTATGACGCTGAACGTCGGGTTCAAATCCTGGCGAGACCATCAGAAAGAAAATTTTTCAGCGGTGGTTTTCAGCTCCTAATGCTGGCAACATTTGTGAGGTAATATATCACTACCCGGCTTTCGCGTCCAACAGATACCAGTAATTAGGTGGAGACACAATATCAGACATGAACCAGCTTAGGGGAGTGGCATTGAATACAATTAAGAATTTTGTAAGTAGCACGGAATTACTAACTTAAAATTTTCTTTTTAGAGGTTACGTTATAGTTTTTAGAGAGCACAACAAGCTGATTACTGGCTTAGGTGTATGTCCATAGTGGCATGGACGGATTAATATCTGCACCCTCTTTTCAACCTAAACTAACCTAACCTATGCCATGTAAAAACTTCTCCACAAAGAGGTGTCGCACTTTGTGCACGCCATTCGGACTCTGCTATGAAAAGGAGGCCCCTTATCATTGAGCTTAAACTTGAATCGGACTGCACTCATTGATATGTGAGAAATTAGCCCCTGTTCCTTAGTGGAATGATCATGGGCAAAATGTCCATAAAGAAATGGCAATAAAATATATTTTTTTTTGGTACCGACTTTCAGTATGACCTTATTTTATAACATAACTTCAATGAGGGTGGCTTGGGAATGTTGAAAACCAAGCAACTGTTCTGATTGGTTAACTGTTCTGATCCGTTAAAGGTAGTGAGCTAATGTGCCATGAGTTCACCTATAGAACTATAAAAAGATAGTTTGGGCATCGGGTTAGTAGCCCATCACCCGGAAAACTTAAAGAAAATACTTTGAAAATATGGTGGTGGGTAGAAAAAAGAAAAAGAATAAAAACGGATTCCCCCAATTCTAACGACCCCGCAAACATTTTTAGGACCATGATTTGCGTATCTGCACCTGGAATGTCCCCACATAATTATAGAGAGGGTGCAGTGTACGCACTGGCGGATGTATAGGAGAAGTACATGGCAGACATTACTGCTATACAGAAAGTGCCATGGCTCGGGAAGGGTTCCACAACAACACCTAGTGGTGACGCCCTGTGTTATTGCTGACATGAAACGAGACATTAATTTGGGGGTGGATTAGCGGTTAGTCGTAGGCTTGTCTCCAGATTTACGGATGAGTAGCTAGCCACGATCCGCATAAAGGCCAAATTCTTCTACATTAGCCTTATTTACGCCCAAGACCCGACGGAAAACAAGGACGAACAGACCAAGGATATTTTCTACAAGCGCAAAGAATGAGAATATGACAGCTGCCCGCCCATAATATTAAAATCGTTCTGGGAGATTTTAATGCGAAAATAGGGAAGGAAAATATCTTTGGCCCAACAGTTGCCTACACGAAGAAACTTTCGATAATAGATTAGGGCCCCGGCAAAGAACATGGTAGTTAGCAGTACAGATTTCAACATGGTTGTCACCCAATCAAAACACAAAAACCATATAGATCATGTTGTGATAGATGGGAGGCATTCAACCAGCGGGTTAGATGTACGATCGATCCGAGGGGTGTACATCGATGCGGATCATTGCCTTGTTGCAGCAAAGGTTCGCATAGGTCTTAGTGTGATGAGAAAAGAATAATCTGACACTGCACGGAATCTGGACATCGGAAAGCTGCAAACACCACAGATGGCAACCTCATACTCCTCTCGGCTGGCCCAATTGCTTGAAGAAAGCTCTCCCTGTCCCAATAGTAAAGCAACGAAGTGGCAAACCATTGCCCACTACATGGAAGGACCCGTTACATCCATACTTGTGTACCAAAAGCCTCTCCCAAGGAACAAACGTTACGGCCAGGAGTGCCAAAAGTTACTGAAGCCAAGAATTCGGCATTACAGTAGCCATTACAGCCAGTAGCAACGCGAGAAAAGGAGAGAGGAGACACGTCTTTTCGGCAAGAAGAAGGAACTGGTAAGTAGCCAGAATGAAGTTCGAAAATTCTACTAAATAATTGAACATCAAACCGATGGCTATGGTACAGGCACATCCTCCTGCAAGAACAAAGAAGGAAATCTGGTAACTGATACAGATAGTGTGCTGAGGATATGGAAAGAACATTTTCCCAGCTGCTGGTATCCGATGATGGTGGTCATCAGTACACCGCAGATCCAGTCCCTGGTGATGACATAGAATGTGTACGACCTAGTCAAAACGAGGTCCACGTAGCAGTAACCCGGCTGAAAAACAATAAGTCTGCTGGATCCGATGGGTTGTCTGCTGAACTGTTTAAGGCCGGATGCTATACGCTGATAAGGCGTATGCATCAGCTCGTCTGCGTAACTGATACGACTTTGCATGATGATGCTCGCTGATACACGCTCCTCTATTAAAATAGGAAAACACCTCTGCGAGCCGTTCAATACCTAACAAGGTTTCAGACAGAGAGACAGCCTATCGTGCGATCTCTTTAATATCCTGCTGGAGAAGATTATACGAGATGCTGGTGTGAGTAGGCATGATACACTACTCACAAGAGAACATAAGCTTCTTGCCTATGCAGACGACATCGATATTAAGGGTCGGTCACTAGAAAAAGCAATCACAGCCGTTGAAAGTATCGAAAGAGAATCATCGAAAATGGGGTTGACAGTAAATAGATAAGACAAAGTTAGTGATATTAACTCCCACAAAGCCCTGTAAACCCGATCAGATAAAGAAAATGGAAAAGGCAGGGAACAATGATACAACTTTGAGATGATCATCAACTTCATCTACCACGGTACCGCCGTAACTGAAACAAACAACAGTTTTGAAATTAAACGACGGTTTATATTTGCAAACAGATGCTATTTTGAACTGAGCAAGCAGATGGGGAGCAAAGCCACCTCTCGACAGATAAAAATTACATTATAGAAAACACCGATACTACCCGCGCTGTTATATGGTACTGGCGAAAGCAGATCAGGTAGTACTTGGAGTGTTTGGGAGAAAAATCGTTCGTAAAGTATAGTAACGAGTTAGCGTTAATGGAGAATATAGGCATCTTATGAACCAAGAGCTGTATGATGACGATAGCATAGTTAAACGCATCAAAATACAACGTTTGCGTTGGCTATGTCATGTTGTCAGAAGGGATCCAGCTCCAGCAAAAAGATCTTTTTAAGGTGACCATAAGATCGAGGCGCTTGAGGCGATCGATGCATCTATTCTGCGTTCGGATAGAGGAATAAATTTTCTGTAATGGCCAATTAAATTAAATTTCTTCAACAAGTGTTCTCACGTTTGAAAATATGATCAGATTTTGAATTTTTTATGTTGCAAACTCCAAAGCAATAAATATAAATGGATGTTAAATTAGCATGTGATGTGCACTTATGTTAGATACAGCGGTCAAAAAAAGTATTCATCATTAGCAAAATTGATAATAAATTCACTTATTTTGGGTAATTGAAGAAAATTTAAAGTAAACAAATAATGCAGTTTTATGCAATAGTTTATTTTTCGTAATATGTTTTAAAATAAATTCAAAAAATAAATTTAATTAGCGCAAAAAATGCAATTTTATATAATAACACCAAAAACAGAACAAAAAAAGTATTCATCATTGATGTGCTATCATCAAAGTCAAATTCAAATATTATTTGGGAATCCCCCTTTTCTGTTTTATTTAGTAAAGGAGGCTTTGCCCTTGACAGCAAATATTTAATTTCATTGAAAATATAGTTTTTGTCAAAATGGGTCGTAAGCAAAACGAGGTTTCTGATGAGGTAAAAGTTTTGATAATAAAACACCACAGGAATGGTTTAACTCAAAAAACTATCAGTGAAATACTAAATAGACCACGATCTACTATACAATCCATCATCAGAAAGTGGACAGAAACGAAAACTGTTGACAATAAACCAAGATCTGGTCGACCAAAAGCACTTTCAGTTGGAGATGTGCGTTGGCTAGTGCGGCAAGTTCAGAAAACTCCGAAGACAAATGCGACCATTCTTCGTAAAAACACTATGGAATATTTAGGGAAGGAAGTTTCTACACAAACAATTCGAAATACACTCAAAAGGCATAGTTACAGAGGAAGAACTGCACGTAAGAAGCCCTTTATAAATAAAATAAACCGAGTGAAAAGGCTAAACTTCGCAAAAATGTATGTAAAACAGCCCGAATCATTTTGGAAAACAGTCATTTTTGCAGACGAGAGCAAGTTTAATCTTTTTGGGTGCGATGGAAAGGTCATAGTGTACAGAAAACCAAATACAGAGCTTGAAGAACGAAACACAGTTGCTACTGTAAAACATGGTGGAGGTGGTTTAATGGTTTGGGGGTGTATGGCGGCTTCAGGAGCGGGAAATCTTGAAATTATTAATGGAGTAATGGATCATAAGTATTACATTGACATTTTAAAGAGGAATTTAAAAGATAGTGCTGTAAAACTTGGGCTTGGTAATAACTTTCAATATTATCAAGATAATGACTCCAAACATTCTGCTTTAAATACCAAGATGTGGATGGTGTATAACTGGCCCAAAGTCATTAAAACTCCTCCTCAAAGTCCCGACTTGAACCCAATTGAACATCTTTGGGAACATCTCGAACGCAAATTGAGAACGCGCAATTTTTCGAGCAAGAGTCAAATGCAACAGGTGATAATGGAGGAATGGACTAATATAGACCAAAATATAACCGCTAAATTAGTCCAATCGATGTCAAACCGTTTAAAAGAAGTTATAAGACGCGGTGGTCGAATAACAAAGTATTAATTTTTTTAAATTATGTTATTTATTTTTTTGTTTTTTTGCAATGATGAATACTTTTTTTGTTTAATTTTTTGTGTTCAGCTGTAAAATGGCCCTTTTTGTTCCAATAAATACTATTTTTTTCTTTAAAAACAATGAAATTGTGTACATATATATCACACAAGCACTACTGCATCATTAGTTTAATATGTTTTTATTCCAATTGTCTTTTGTAGACTTATTAAAAAAAAAAGCATTGAATGATAAATACTTTTTTTGACCGCTGTATGTCTAGATGCTTATTATACAGTTTTAGCCTGTTCTAAAATATATGAAATTTCTATTCCGATATGTTCGGTGACCAATGATCCCATTCTTGTATTTCATTGTATAACGTTAAGCCCGGACTTTTTGTAGAGGATACTTGAGTAGCTGCCAAAAGATCGTAATTTGGGTCTAGTGCTCCGACTTCGACACCACACTTTAGCAGATGCTTGGCAGATTGTAAAGCTTTGCGGGAAGGTAATTTTCCTAAAACATTTTTAAAGCAACAAAAGTTTGACATAAGTTGTGTGTAATGTAATTAAAAAATTGGTAGCTTTTAGACGTACCCATAAAATTTCCAATGAATGCTATTCCGGTGCCGTTTTGATTGTAGCCATAGGTGTGGGCACCTCTTACATACCATCCAGTGCCTTCATAAATGTTGCCATCGTTACCGATAAGGAAGCTGTAAAATAAATATTTTATATCGAATTATTTATACTTATAATTACCATTGGAAAAATTTTGTCCTCTAATGTTAGGTTAGTTTGAATAAGTGGCTCACCATAAAGTTGATTTCGCTATGGTTATCGTGCTCTAAGCGAAATCAAGATTTAAGAAAAGATTTATTCCTTTTGATTTGAGTGACGAAGTCGAAAAAATAGGACTATCTTTATATAAGGTGATCAACGGGCGTTTTGTCCACTTTCAAAACAGCTGAAACGCTCAATTTTGGGCTTTCTAACTTCCTATAGGCGGACATAACCCCCGAAAAGAAAGATGATAGAAAACACAACAAATTTGGTGTCATAAACCCAAAGAAGGTTGAAGAAAGTGCATCACTTGTGGAGGAAAAATTAACTTCGGAAATTAATTTATCATAAACGCTCTTCTGTTCACTACTCAAAATTAAATTAATACAATAGAAAGAGTTTAACTACAATAAATGGTCGTCGCTATTTAGATGACGTACGATTTTCCGTCTTACCGATCTGTGGTCATAGTTTGAACAAATTTTGGAGTGCTCGGACAAACATAATAATGGCGCCTCTAGATCAAATCAAATCAGCAAATCGGTGTATGTGGTTTCAAGCTCTAGCTTTACTCCTTCGAAAGCCTGGCACGGGATGACTATGAGCACCGCATTGGGTGGAGTTTTTAGTTCTGATCGTTATGGAAGGGTAGCTGGTATGAAGCATTTGAAATGCCAGCTAAATGATAGGGGTGTTTTATTTACCCAATAAGCGGATTTTCTCGTCTAGTTTTTATGGGGAAAAATGATATCCCCGTTTAGCTAATCTCATCGCCGTTTCTTAAAAGAAATTGTGTCATTATCCAATTTGACTGAGAACGAGAACAACCAAAAACAAGTAAAGGCGTGCTACGTTCGGCCGGGCCGAATCTTGGGAACCCACCAACATGGATTCTGCTAAAATTTTATACCAAATAGATTTAGTTGAAGGGCAAATTTGATGGGTATTGGACCGTACTTGGCACAGTTGTTCGAAGTCATAACACAACACTATGTGCAAAATTTTATATAAATCCGACGAAATTGCGTCTTCCAGGGGGTAAAGATTTGAAATCAGGAGATCGGTTTATATGACGGGTATATAAGGTTATAGACTAATTTGGACCGTATTTGCAACTGTTGTTGGAAGCCGCAACAGAGCACCGCTTGCAAAATTTAAGTAAAATCGAGCAATAATTGCGGCTTGCAAGGACGCAATAAATCAAATCGAGAGATTCGTTTATTTGGGAGCTATATCAGGTTATAGACCGATTTAGACCGTACTTGGTACAGTTGTTGAAAGTAATAACAAAACACTACATGCCAAATTTCAGCAAAATCGGACAAACATTGCGGCTTCCAGGGGCTCAAGAAGTCAAATCGGGATATCGTTTTTTATGGGAGCTATATCGAAATCTGATCTAATATGGCCCATTTGCAATCCCCAATGACCTACATCAATATTAAGTATCTGTGCAAAATTTCAAGCGGCTTGCTTTACACTTTCGTACATTTCAGCCGAATCGGATGGAAATTGAGCTTTCCAGGGGCCCCAGAAGTCAAATCGGGAGATCGGTTTATATGGGAGCTATATCAGGTTATAGACCAATTTAGACCATACTTAACACAACTGTTGAAAGTCATATCAAAACACTACATGCAAAATTTCAGCCAAATCGGACAAACATTGGGGATTTCATGGGCTCAAGAAGTCAAATCGGGAGATCAGTTTATATGGAAGCTATATCTAAATCTGAACTGATATGGCCTATTTGCAATCTTCATTGACCTACATCAATATTAAGTAGCTGTGCAAAATTTCAAGCGGCATGCTTTACACGTTCGACCGCTATCGTGATATCGACAGACACACGGTCGGACGGACGTGGCTAGTTCGACTCAGAACATCGAGACGATTAAGAATTTGTATACCTTATGGAGTATTAGACGAATATTTCGAGGTGTTACAAACTATGGTGGTGGGTATAAAAACAAGTAAAAGTGTGCTATGTTCGGCCGGCCAGAATCTTGGGAACCCACCACCATGGATTCTGCTAAAAATGTATACAAAATAAATTTAGATATAGGGCATAATTTTATTCCACATACCAAACTTCCATCAAACCAGCAAAAATTAAAGCTTCTAGGGATCGAACAAGGATGATTGAGAGACCGGCTTACATGGGAGCTATTTCAGGTTATAGGCCGATTTGGACCGTACTTTGCACAGTTATTGCAAGTCATAACAAAACACTACCTGCAAAATATCAGCCAAATCGGACAATAATTGCAGCTTCCAGGGGTTCAAAAATTCAAATCAGGAGATCGGTTTATATGGGAGCCATATCTAAATCTGAACCGATATGACCCATTTGCAACCCCAACGATCTGCATCGATACTTAGTATATGTGCAAAATTTCAAGCTGCTAGCTTTACGCGTTTGACCTCTATCGTGATTTCGACAGACGGACGGACTTGGCTTGTTCGATTCAGAACGACGAGACGATCAAGAATATATATATGGGGTCTTCGACGAATATTTCGAGGTGTTACAAACGGAATGACTAGATTAGTAACCCCCCATCCTATGGTGATAGGTATAACAGCATATTTATTCTCTGATTAAACTTTCTGAAGTGGCAAAATTGCTTAGGATTTCAATAAAATCACATTTATGAACTCCGAGAAACATTTATTTAAAATTAAAATGACTTATTTTGTTTGTGTCGTTGGTATTTAGTTATTTCCGATGTGGTGTCAGTGCTGCCATCGTTAGAGTATAAAGCATTTAGAGGGAAGAGCGTCTTACTTATCCATAAGCTAGCGAATCCCCTAGACTGGTAAATAAAACATACCAGATATTTGTTTACAAGCCACATCCATTTGCCTATGAGTTTAATTAAAAAAAAAAGGAATTCGTAATGGAGTTCAAGCGTAATTGTGACTGCGTAATATTTGGCTGGGAAATAGGAACCGGATATTGTTGGCGAACTCAAACATCTCAAAAAATGTTGTATGTCGTACAATAAATCGTTCTAATGATACATGTAGGGCTATGTTTAGGGGACATATGAAGCAAAAACAATATAAATCCAAATGGAGGATCTGGGCTTTGTGTTTTGAGAACTCGAGGGTTTTTCCAATTAAAACAAATTTCACATTTTGATGTACATATTGCACCCGTTTAAGTTAACAGATCTTGTTCAAACTTCACTTAAAACGGATCTTCAGTATATCCTCTTTACAAAAAGAAAGATAAAGGTATATAAGCAAACTTTTTCAATAAAGACTACTCAACGAAAATATTACATTGACCTAAAAGTGCAAAAATACACTTTTCACATTTTGTGACTTCCAAATAGAGCTGGCGAAAGATCGTTGACACTATCGATATTTTATTTTTTGTCTAAATATCGATTGATATTTATTCTATCGATGTTATGGGTAAGTAGCTGCAATTTGCAATATTTAAAATATATCAAGCAAAAACATACCCAGTTCGGCCGGAACCCATCTTATCTACCATCCACCAAGAATCGCTTAAAATTGCGCAGATACTTATTATCTATGTAGGTTGTAAGGGATTGTAGTGTTTACATATAGCTCACTTATAAACCAATCTCCCAATTTGATTTTTCGAGTCTCTTAGAGGGCGTAATTCTTCTCCGGTTTGCCTGATAGTTTGCACATTGACTTCTAAGTATGTGTCGAGTATGTTCTAAATCGTCTCATATGCTGACGTAGCTCCCATATTGCCAATCTATAGATTGTGCTTGGCTGAAATTTTGTGCTAGATTTTTTTTTTATAACCTCTAAAATTTAATGAAAAAAATTTAGTGTTTGTTATAAAACGAAGCCGCACAAACAATTTAAAATAAATCCATGGTGCGGTTTTATCCCACTTTGCGCCATAGTAGTAATCAAATGGCTGTAGATCTGAAAATATTATTTGAAAGGATGCAACATATGTTGAACAAGTGAAAACGTCCACCCAAAACTACCCACCACCATGGATATATAACTCATCATATTTTATTATAACTCCGCTACCATATCCTTAGTTATATCCAAATATAAGCTGATCTGGATCATATATTATTCAGGTCCCGAAAACTCCTATACAACTCTTATACAAGTTTAAGCGAAATCAGGCAATAAATCCGATTTTTATGAGTTTAAGACCCTTAATTGGAAGATTGGTCTATATGGCAGCTATATCTATATAGTCTGATCTGGACCATATTTGAGTCGGACGTCGTGAGGCTTAAAGAAACGCACTATTTCAAATTTTGAGCGAAATCGGGTATTAAATTCAGCTTTTATAGGCTTCAGAACCTTAACCGGCAGATCGGTCTATATGGCAGCTATATCTAAATATAGTCCGATCTTAACTTAATCATTAGATTAGGTTAGATCGGAGTGATAAGATTAGTATACTCCCCATCTTATGGCGATAGGTACTAAATTTAACTAAACAATCAAAATGTCCGACCTTGGCATGCATAAGTTAGGAATGCGAGTATTAGGGTGATGATTTTTTTACAACCTCGTATCCCTGTATCATATTTTGATGAGTTTTTATTTAATATTAGATAAAATCTAATATATAAGGTGATTCGATAAATGATTTAAAAAATTTCACAAAAATTTAATTTTAAAATGGTTTGTGCGTGATCTTTTTTAATATTTTAATGGAATAAGTGTTAAAAGGCTGGAACTATATTCTTTTTTCACTGGTGAAAACAAATGTTTTTCACGGTACCTTCTTTGAAACGCTACAAAAATCTCGAAATTTCACGAAATTTTTTTCATAATTGATGCGGGAATGTTCTACTGAATAAAATCAGCAATTATTTATACCCTTCACCATAGGATGGGGTATACTAATTTTGTCATTCTGTTTGTAATACCTCGAAATATGCGTCTAAGACCACACTAAGACTAAGACCGTCCGTCTGTTTGTCGAAAGCATGTTAACTTTTGAAGGAGTAAAGCTAGGCGCTTGAAATTTTGCACAAATGCTTTTTATTAGTGTAGGCCGGTTGGGATTGTAAATGGGCCAAATCGGTTCATGTTTTGATATAGCTGCCATATAAACCGATCTTGGCTTCTTGAGCCTCTAGAGGGCGCAATTTTTATCCGATTTGACTGAAATTTTGCACGTGGTTTTTCAGTGTCACTTCCAACAACCTTGCTAAGTATTGTCAAAATCGGTGCATAACCGGATATAGCTGTCATATAAACCGATCATGGGTCTTGACTTTTAGAGCTCGAGGTATTCTGTTATGACTTCCAAAAACTGTGCCAAGTATGGTTCAAATCGGTTATAACCTGCTATAGCTGCCATATAAACCGATCATGAGTCTTGACTTCTTCAGATTTTAAAGGGCGAAATTCTCATAAGATTTGGCAGAAACTTTGTACAACGACTTCTACCAAGACCTTCAACATACGTGTCCAATATGGTCTGAATCGATCTATAGCTTGATACAGCTCCCATATAAACCAATCTCCCGATTTTGCTTCTTGAGCCCCTACAAGGCGCTATTTTTATCTGAATGGACTGAAATATTACAAAATGACTTCTACATGTTTCAAAGCGGTTTGTGCATAACCTTTTTCAATATTTAAATGGAATAAATTTCATTTTTGTCTTGAAAAGGAAATAGTTCATTCATTCGTGCAACAGTTAATAATTTTTGAGAAGAAAACTCAAAAAGTCATCACCATAATGAGTATACACCTACATATGTAAATAACGCAATAAAACAACCAAAAATCGAATACACGTAGCCCGCGAAAATTCAAATTGTGTTAATTTCGTGGATTTGCCAACTAATACTAAAGGGTGATTTTTTTGAGGTTAGGATTTTCATGCATTAGTATTTGACAGATCACGTGGGATTTCAGACATGGTGTCAAAGAGAAAGATGCTCAGTATGCTTTGACATTTCATCGTGAATAGACTTAATAACGAGCAACGCTTGCAAATCATTGAATTTTATTACCAAAATCAGTGTTCGGTTCGAAATGTGTTCAAATTTTGACAAATTTTGTTCAGCGATGAGGCTCATTTCTGGTTGAATGGCTACGTAAATAAGCAAAATTGCCGCATTTGGAGTGAAGAGCAACCAGAAGCCGTTCAAGAACTGCCCATGCATCCCGAAAAATGCACTGTTTGGTGTGGTTTGTACGCTGGTGGAATCATTGGACCGTATTTTTTCAAAGATGCTGTTGGACGCAACGTTACGGTGAATGAACACATTTCGAACCGAACACTGATTTTGGTAATAAAATTCAATGATTTGCAAGCGTTGCTCGTTAGTAAGTCTATTCATGATGAAATGTCAAAGCATACTGAGCATCTTTCTCTTTGACACCATGTCTGAAATCCCACGTGATCTGTCAAATACTAATGCATGAAAATCCTAACCTCAAAAAAATTACCCTTTACTTACTTGTAACCAATATCATCAAAGTCCAGTCCATTAAGATGATGATGTTGCATATTCTGCAAGATTTCTGCACATTCCAGGAAGGTGGTACACTCATTGGTCACCGTGTGATGAATAATGACATATTTCACCGGCACGGGACGATAATTTATTGTGGTACTTGGTTTTCCACCCCATTGCCGTTTAAGTTTGATACGTGGACAGTCGGGTTTGACACCGATATTCTCAGTGCCATTTCCACCAACAGCAAATACAATAAGACAAACAATAAACAACAACACCCCTAATAAATTGGACATTTTCGTTAAAAATATAATGGATTGAAATAAAATCGAAGCTCAGTTATCTTTGTTATGTAGAAAATGACTGAGTTATTGTTTCTGATGCATTGGCATTTTATACGGCTGGGATTGTGGAAATGCTTGGGGATTTAAGCAAATCTCAGAATTATTCATCGCAGGCAAATGAGTTTAATAGTCATGCTGTGTGCCATATGAATACTGGTTTGGCACCAGTATCGCTCCTTCATGCAGCACATGTTGCTGGGCGATAATGTAAAATTCATTTGATGTTTGTGGTTTCAATCTCTCTTAATTTCTGTTATCGTTTCTGAGCATCAGGTAAATCCCCATTGAGTGTTAGTATTTTGAAATTGTGTGTAATAAAGAGGGAAGAGCATGTGAGAGTCTTGGTCATTCTGAATATTTTATTCTAGTCATGAAGTTGGCCTAGCGTTGTAGAATTATCTGTGGCCTCTTTATTGTGAGATAATGTTGATGCGAGACGGTAGTTAGAATAGGGATTTAAAAGTCGATTTTCAACAATCGGTTATTTGATTTTTGTATGAATAAGTCAAAGTCGTCTTTTGAATCGAATAATCTCAATAATTTGATTAGTAGGGATTTTAACTCTGAAATTTACTTTTGTAATTGATTTTGATTTTTCCATCAGATCTTTTTAAATCGACACCAAATTGAACTATTCCGTAAGAAAGTTTTTTGGTTTCGATAGTTATCTATCCGTTTAGCCATCTAAGACAGATGTAGATCTTTTCACTGGGCGCTATAAGACACCCATGTTGGCACCTGAGGGTATGTACGTTTTAATGAAAGCGTAAAATACGAGTGTTTTAAGAACGGCAAATTGAATTTCAAATCCAACATTTTGGAATGGGCGAGAAAGAGGACCATAGGCAAAAGATAGGGTCTTAGAGGGCCATGCTTTCTCTATATATTAGTTCCAGCCTGATGTAGTCAGACCTTTAATGCTACATGATGTTGTGGTCTGGTAGATGGCGCTCTATAAATCCGACTGTTCTATACTCAGTGGGATTCAGAGTTGGCTTGTTTACATCACAGGCGCATTGATGACGGGATAAAATCCGTGCTGTAGTTGGTCTATATCGGGCCATATTGATAACCCGATTTAAAGCCTACGACCCATAAAGTTGTATTTATAATTCGATTGCGATAAAATTAGTTTTTTAAGACCCTAAATGCGGTTTCCATTCGATTTCGATGAAATTTGGTTAATATATGTATATCGATAGTTGTGCGTTTTTTCTTGTGATGTATACAGATTGGGAAATTAATAAAAACTAGCCCCTTAAAAGCACGCTCTACTGTGCCTTTTTTTGCGACACACAGAACAAAAATGTCCCTGTATTTGTAATTCAATCTGCTTGAGTTCAATATTTTGTGTACAGTATTGCAAAAAAGTTATACTAAGAAAATTTTTTTTAAAAAAACAACAAAAAGTTTTGTGTTACTACAGAAATTCTGCTGAAAATGGGACACCAGTTAGTTTAGCAAAAACAGCAAACATTTTCTTTTTTTTTAAAGATGGTCAAATGTTGGCTGGAGGATAGAAATGTCAAAAATACTTTAAAAAGTTGTATATTACATCTTCTGGGTTTTTCTGGGTGTACATCAAAGGCCTGCACAAGACTATTGATTGATGACTGTTTTTGCTGAACTCGTGAACACTGAACCGACATGTAGTTGTGTTGCAAGTCTACTGAAGCGCGAGACAATGAAGAAAGATTAAAACGCACAAAATTTAAGTATAATCCGATTGGAGTCATTAGATGAGATGTTCGAAATCTTTTTTCTATTTTGAAACATGGAATATCCAGAGCTGCTCCGAAAAAAATTATCACTAGGAATACTGGTCCCTCGTGGAATTCTGCTGCTTTATCAAGATTAAAGAATAGGAAAAATAAGCTTTTAAAAAGATTTAAAAAAGTGGTTCTTCTATGGACTTTGTAAATTACCGTCATAAGATCGGAATATACTATATTTGATACAATACTATATTATGGCTATATATACATAGAGGATGAAAAATGAGTTGATATCTAATCCTAAATCTTTTTATGGTCTCATTAAATCTAAACGCCGATCTAATGATTGTCCAAACAGGTTACATTTCGGAAAGATGTTGCAGATGATGACACTGGAATTTATAATATACTTGCCTCAAATTTTTAAAACAAAATATTCTGGTAATGTATATAATTCTACACACCACTGTCCCTATGGTATCGCGGAATTAAAATAGTGTTACGCAATCTGAAGGGCTTAAAGGACGCAACGGCTCCAGGCCCGGATGGAATCCTTTCATGTATTCTTAAATACTGTGCAAAAAATTTTGCACTTCCTCTCTCTATAATGTTTAATAAGTCTCTGGATACTGACTATTTATCAACAATTTAGAAAGAATCTTTTATTGTTCCTTTATTTGAAATGGGTAATAGAACTGAAGCATCAAACTATGGAGGAATTGGTAAATTGAACACAAGTCTAAAATTATTTGAAAATATGGTGACTGAGGTATTACCGTTTCAAGTTTCACCTATTTTTTTTTTTTAATTTCAACATGGCTTCCGGAAACATCGGTCTACTGTAACAAATCTTTTGGAATTAATTACAATTGCGAATGAAGGGTTTAGAAGTCGATATAAGACGGATTGTATCTATGCGGACTTCAGGAAAGCTTTTGATAAGGTTAATTATGAATTATTGTTATTGAAGTTGTATCTTATGGGGGTTTCCAACGCATTCTTGAATTGGATAAAATCCTACCTAATGGGCCGAGGTCAAATGGTGAAAATAGGAAATTCTTCTATCCTCAAGGAAGCCATCTCGGACCAATTTTATTTATATTGTTTATAAATGACCTGCCTAATGCAATACTTTAGTGTAAGTTCTAATGTATGCAGATGATGTAAAAATTTTCTATACTTTTAATGAGGAGGCAAACCAATGCCTATTTATCTATTTTATTTTATTCTATCTATCTATTTTTGCCTTAGGGGCGTGGCAGGGATCCTCGGGCTCTTCCGTCGCATGAATTCAGATTAAGTTTAATTAAATTACCTTACAGACGTACAATGCTAAATATTACTTTCCTTCTCAAAATATTCAAGGCAAAATAATCTCCGATTTCATTTTGAATAGAATTTTTAAAATGTTCCTTTTAGACCATCCCGTAACTATCAGCTGCTTCAATTAAGTTATTTTACATCGAACTATGCAAACAAAGACCCTTTTCGCCGCCTCTGTTGAATTTAAAAATTATTATAGTTTCTTTGATCTCTCTGATTTTGTTAAAAGAAATTTAATACTACACCTTAATATATAGTATTTGTTTTTTTATTTAATTTTAAATTTTGTACATATTTGTATTATTTATATATTTAGTTTATAGTTTAGTCTGTAAGGATAATGTAATCTATGAGAGTGAATAAGAAAAAACGTTATTTTTGAGTAGATAATGTTGAAAAACAACCTCCTTTCAGTGCATAGCAGTATTTTTATCTTGAATTTAACGCCGTTACAGTGATATATGATAAATAACTCGCTGCACACTGAGTCACATGAAATCTCGTTGTCTTCGTATACTGTGATCTGTTTAACTTAGTACTTAATTGTCTCATACGATGTTGTATTTTTAAACGAAGAGTTCAGTTCCTGAATTACTCTATGGTTGTTAGTGTGCCTTGAAAGCAGAAATGAATGGTCTTGTGCAGGCCTTTGTTCTACATTCTTTTCCTTTTTATGACTAATCATAAATTAATGATCGAATTCGTACTCTACCCCTTTATGCGCGCTCCATATTACTATTATCAGGCTACATATCCACTTGAAGCTTTTTGGGAACTCTAAGGGGCTTAACTTTACATTTCAATTTAAGGTTTGATTCGTGAATTCATTATATTTGGCCAAACTATATGTTCTCTTTGGATGTTTTTTTTTTTTATTTTTAAGCAGTAATGATAAATATTCATGTCCTCACTTCTAAATGACGTTAACTTACGCCCAATATTGCCATGATCGGGTTACAGTTCCGTCAAGTTGTATATCTCCCAGATACTTGATTTTATATAGCCATTTCATTTCAAAGTTAAGTAAGGCCCTTTGAACATTAGGTTCGTACACTACTTTTAAAATTCTAGAAATGGAGCGTTCTGTTGTTATTTTGGAATTTTTAGAGGTTGGAATCAGATAATTGCATGAGACCCAAAATTTGGCACTCAATAGCCACTTTGACCAAAGCAATTGCTTGTAAAGCATGCCACCTTAAAACACAGTAAGCTAGAAACAAGCGCACATATGCAATAGAGTGGGAGATGTCTGAACGTTTTAGTAATACATATGTGTGTTGTTTGCAAATGATCACCACTCAGATGAGTGTCATATGAAGCCAAAGTAAGCAGAGGAATGAGACATCAAGTGTTGCAGAGCGGCATAGATATACTCTGTTTTTTTTGGATGAGAATCGCTTTTATCAATGACGTACGTACTGTCTGTCTCCGTCTGGTCAAAAGTGACAGAAATATTTCCGTTTTTTTTTTACCCAAGCCTGTACAAAGCACGCAAATTAATTTCAGCTCTCATAACTTTAAACGGTAACTGTTAGTATGCGTCTTCTATTCAGTTACGGTCAATGTAAAATACAATATTGAGACATAAAATTGCCATGATCGCGCTTTCGTCGCTTGGCTCCTAAAAATACCAAAGTGGACATGTACTCTTTGTTTTGTTGTTAGAGCAAAGGGCGATCTCCAGCATATCCCGTTTTTTCATCACTGAATCATTCCTCACTGCGATCACTATAAGAAAATCGGTTGCGTTGTTATTGGGTCTATATTATGAGCCCACCACTTACTGCAAATTATTTCCTTTATTTCTTTTAACTGTCCACCTACTATTACGTTTATTGACTTCCTCACAATAATTACTATGTCTGAGCAGTATCGTTCACTCGCAATAGGTATCAAACAACAACAAAAAGGTAAATGCCACACACGCCAAACCCGAAAAACTCTGGAACAATATCTTTCGATGGATATCCATTTCATAAAAATCCAATCAGCCGTCTGTGTACTACCCTTGGTCGTTTTATAATATAATGCACAAGCTGAACCAGGCCCGCTCCGCTGCGCCTTCTTTTACATTATATGGAACAAAATTATCCTTTGAATATTTATTTTCGACATTTCATGAGGTTTTAGTGAAATACCATGCTACGAAAATAGTATATGAATATCTCTTGAGTAACAGTATAACAATGTCATATAGTAATAGTAATATGGATTCAGATTCCATATTGCCATTGGTTAAAGGAGAGTTTATGGGATGAGGCCCCAAATTTGGATATCAATTTCGTTTTCTAATCTCAAATACATTCCATTTGAGCCACATATTGGCATGGTCGGTAAATGTTCATCCCTTGGGGAAGGGGCGGTGCCCCAAATACATGGTCCCACATTTGGATATTTGTATTCTACTCCCAAATACCTTTATTTGAGCCCCATATTGCGATAGTTAGTACATAATTGTTGTTTGTAAGGTATTTTGGGAAAAGGGTAGACCTTCAGAAAATTGGTCCCAAAAGTGGGTATCAATTTCGTGCTCTACTCCCCAATAGCTTTCATTTGAGCCCCAAATTGACACGGGACGGCCACTCAGTGGCTTGGCCTTGACAAAATATATCACATTCGAGTTCTATACCTCTTATACCTCTTATTTGAGCCCCATATTGCAATGTGTCAACACATACTTCCTATTTGGGTGGTGTTATGGGGATGGGTTGAACCCATAGGCACTTTTTTTTCCCAAATATTGATATCAGACTCGAGCTTTAATCCCAAAAACCTTTCATTTGAGCCCAATATTGCTGTGGTCGTAAATTTGTCCATTGGGAGATGTTTTTGGGGATGGGCGGCCCCCAGCACTTGTTCCCACATTTGGATAACACATTCGTATTCTACTCGCAAATACCTTTCATTTGAGTTCCATATTGCCATGGTCGGTAAATATGCCCGATTTAGGAGTGTTTTGGGGGTTGGGGTGGTCCCCCAAACACTTTGTATCAGGTACGTTTTCTAATCTTATATATCTTTTATTTAAGTCCCACATTGTCGTGATTGGTCGATATATATATTTAGTAGGTTTTGGGGATGGGGCGGCCCCTCTAGGAACCCCTCTAAAATTTTGATACCAAATTTCTGTTTTTAGGTTACTATAAGAGAGCGCACAAAATTTCGCTTAAATCGCACCACCCATCTTCGAGATCAAATCTTTTCTGAAAATTAGGGTAAGGGGGAGGGTCCGCCCCTCTTCAGATATCAAAAAACGTTGTACTCTATTTTCACCACGGGGTCATTATGCACCATCTGTGAAAACTTCAACAAAATCGGTTCAGCCGTTTTTGAGTCTATAAGGAACACACAAACAAACAAACCGACAAACAAACACAAATTGATTTTTATACCCACCACCGTAAGATAGGGGGTATATTCATTGAAGGGGGTATAACACATCGAAATATCAATTTCCGATCCTACAAAGTATATATATTTGGGATCGTCGTAAAATTCTAAGACGATTTAACGAGGTCCGTATGTCTGTCCGTCCGTCTGTTGTAATCACTCTAGAGCCTTCAAAAATTGAGATATTGAGCTGAAATTGGGCAAAGATGCGTCTTTTTGATTCACGCAGGTTAAGTTCTTGAACGGGCCAAATCGGACCATATTTGGATTTTTCGATAAAGGGTCTAATGGCCATAAATACTTTATTTTTCATCCGATTTTGCTGAAATTTGAAACAGTAAGTAGTTTTAAGCCTCCCGACATTTAATTCAAATAAGGTTCAGATCAGACTATATTTAGATTAGCTGCCATATAAGCCGATCTGCCGATTAAGGGTCTGAAGCCCTTTATAGGCAGATCGGTGAGTGAACGGTGAGTAGTTTAAGGCCTCCCAACGTAGGACCCAAATATGGTTCAGATCGGACTATATTTAGATATAGCTGTCATATAGAACAATCTTTCGATAAAGGGTCTGAAGCCCATAAAAGCTCTATTTATTGCTCGATTTCGCTAAAATTTGAATTGGTTGGTTATTTAAAGCCTCTTGACAACTGACATAAATATGGATCAAATTGGACTATATTTAGATATAGGTGCCATATGGACCGATCTCCAGATAAAGGGTCTGAAGCCCATAAAAGCTTTATTATACCCACCACCGAAGGATGGGGGTATATTCATTTTGTCATTCCGTTTGGAACACATCGAAATATCCATTTCCGACCCTATAAAGTATATATATTTTTGATCAGCGTAAAAATCTAAGACGATCTAGACATGTCCGTCCGTCTGTCTGTTGAAATCACGCTATAGTCTTTAAAAATAGAGATATTGAGCTGAAATTTTGCACAGATTCTGTTTTTGTCCATAAGCAGGTTAAGTTCGAAGATGGGCTATATCGGACTATATCTTGATATAGCCCCCATATAGACCGATCCGCCGATTTAGGGTCTTAGGCCCATAAAAGCCACATTTATTATCCGATTTTGTTGAAATTTGGGGCAGTGAGTTGTGTTAGGCCCTTCGACATCCTTCGTCAATTTGGCTCAGATCGGTCCAGATTTGGATATAGCTGCCATATAGACCGATCCTCCGATTTAGGGTCTTAGGCCCATAAAAGCCACATTTATTATCCGATTTCGCTAAAATTTGGGACAGTGAGTTGTCTTAGGTCCTTCGACATCCTTCGTTAAATTGGCCCAGATCGGTACAGATTTGGATATAGCTGCAATATAGACCGATCCTCCGATTAAGGGTCTTAGGTGAAATTCGGGACAGTGAGTTGTGTTAGGCCCTTTGACACATTTCTTCAATTTGGTCCAGATCGGTTGAGATTTAGATTTAGCTGCCATATAGACCGATTTCTTGATTTATGGTTTTGGGCCCATAAAATGCTCATTTATTGTCCGATGTCGCCGAAATTTGGAACAGTGAGTTAAGTTAAGCCCCTTGACATACTTCTGCAATATCGCACAGATCGGTTCAAATTTGGATATAGCTGCCATATAGACCGATATCTAGGTTTTAGGTTTTGGGGTCATAAAAGACGCATTTATTGTCCGATGTCGCTGAAATTTTACACAGTGAGATTGGTTAGGCTCTTCGGCGTCCTTCTTAAATTTTGCCCAGATCAGTCCAGATTCTCATATAGCTGCCATATAGACCGATCTCTCGATTTAAGGTTTAGGGCCCATAAAAGAGGCATTTATTGTCCGATTTCGGCGAAAGTTGGGACAGTGCTTTGTGTTAGGCTTTTCGACATGTTTATGCAACTTGGCCCAAATCGGTTTAGATTTGGATATAGCTGCCATGTAGACCGATATCTCGATTTAAAGTCTTGGCCCCATAAAAGGCGCATTTATAATCCGATTTCACTGAAATTTGATCCGTGTCGTATATAGTTCAAATCGGTATAAGGTATATGAGTATAAGTTATGAAAATTTCACCGAATTTTGATGAAAGGTGGTTTACATATACACCCGAGGTGGTGGGTATCCAAAGTTCGGCCCGGCCGAACTTAACGCCTTTTTACTTGTTTTTTAACCCATTTCGCTGAAATTTAAAACAGTGAGTAGTTTTATGTCTCCCAACATAGGACCCAAATATGGTTCAGATCGGACTATATTTAGATATAGCTGCCATATTGACCGATCTGCCAAAAAAGGGACTGAAGCTCATAAAAGCTGCATTTATTACCCGATTTCGTTGAAATTTGAAACAGTGGTTAGTTTAAGGTTTCCCGACATTCGTTCCAAATATGGTTTGGATCGGATAATATTTAGATATAGCTTAAGAAGAGGCTACACAACGTATTATTGATTAGCATTACTTGTGTCCAGCTTTTGGGTAAATACCCGTGTGTTTCCCCCCTTTACTGCTTTCTATCTCTTTATAGTGAATTATGTGTATAATACTATTTGGGAATTATTCAAGCACCAGATATGCATGCGTATATTCGACTTCAGATGATAAAGAAAATAAATGAGAATGTTGTCTAAGTTGTAAGTTTTGCTTTTTCATAAAACGCTTTCACGTTTTTGTATAAAATCTACACGTTCTTATATAAATATCACACATCATTATCTATACATATACCAATCTCCAGATGTAACTTCTTGGTCTCATAAGGAGAGTTTTTATAAAGGGTGATTTTTTTGAGGTTAGGATTTTCATGCATTAGTATTTGACAGATCACGTGGGATTTCAGACATGGTGTCAAAGAGAAAGATGCTCAGTATGCTTTGACATTTCATCATGAATAGACTTACTAACGAGCAACGCTTGCAAATCATTGAATTTTATTACCAAAATCAGTGTTCGGTTCGAAATGTGTTCAAATTTTGACAAATTTTGTTCAGCGATGAGGCTCATTTCTGGTTGAATGGCTACGTAAATAAGCAAAATTGCCGCATTTGGAGTGAAGAGCAACCAGAAGCCGTTCAAGAACTGCCCATGCATCCCGAAAAATGCACTGTTTGGTGTGGTTTGTACGCTGGTGGAATCATTGGACCGTATTTTTTCAAAGATGCTGTTGGACGCAACGTTACGGTGAATGAACACATTTCGAACCGAACACTGATTTTGGTAATAAAATTCAATGATTTGCAAGCGTTGCTCGTTAGTAAGTCTATTCATGATGAAATGTCAAAGCATACTGAGCATCTTTCTCTTTGACACCATGTCTGAAATCCCACGTGATCTGTCAAATACTAATGCATGAAAATCCTAACCTCAAAAAAATCACCCTTTACCTATAATTATCGCTGAAATTCAAAACATTGAGTTATTTAAAATCCGCCGATGCCACAATTTTTACAATCCCAATACTGCATATAAAGACAATGAATTACTTATATGATACATATGTCTTAATACGTTAGTTGTTATTGTTTTAGGAATGACATACAAAGACAAACGGATTGATAGAGTTTATTAACCCTCATCCAATGGAAGAGGGACTTTAAATGATTTGACATTAAATCTACACGTTTATTAACTGAATTTCGATTTAAGCTTAGAAAAATTGTTTTTGTAGAAAGGGTATCTCCCAATGCCTCATTTTAGGAAATAATAATATTCATAGCTACCTCAACCAAACAAATTGCTATCATTTTGTATGATTCAATATTAGTATGCGTATTTCATCTAAAATTTGTGACTTACAAAAATTAATAGAAAGGTGAAAACAACAAAAAGAAATAAAAACACACCAAGTTCGAAAGAACTTTGTCCACTCACCACCATGGATATA
Organism: Stomoxys calcitrans; assembly: GCF_963082655.1. Lineage (NCBI taxonomy): Eukaryota > Metazoa > Arthropoda > Insecta > Diptera > Muscidae > Stomoxys > Stomoxys calcitrans. The sequence goes on along the minus strand of NC_081555.1, from coordinate 52,057,761 downwards.
CATATGTCCATATGTTTACATCTATATGTTTTTCGACATGTTGCAATGAAATCGAAATTTTGTGTTCGTTTGTCCAATAAAATGTAACCCCATCACCGGGTGTAGTGTTCGTTTGTAATGGTGTTGCCTACAGAGAGTGGAAAAATGTTGCATTTCTTACACCTTACCAAGTCTACGGTGGAGAATGTCGCATTTTAAATCAGCTATCATTCAATAAATTTTGTTTGAACAGGAGAAGCAGAGGACAAAATTTTTTGAATGTTTGAAAAAAAGCGGCAAAATATTAAAAGGATATGTATTAAATTGGAAAAAATTAATGCGTTTTATTTAGCTAACGGCATATTAGATGCATTGCTAGAAAGTTCTTCATCCGACGACGAGGATGCGATTTCTATCGTATTATTTAATCGAAATGACAACAAACGAAAATATGAACATGTTCGATTGAAAATGCAAAAAGTGTAACACTATGAGAGAGTCCCGTATAAGTGTTACATTAGTGTAAGGTTTTCTTTCAGAATCGAAACAACGACATTACGAAATCTTATACAAATTTCGTCAAAATTGTTCGAAAATGAGCATTTTAAATGAAATTTATACTTTTTATACCCACCACCGTAGGATAGGGGGTATATTCATTTAGTCATTCCGTTTGCAATACATCGAAATATCAATTTCCGACCCTAAAAAGTATATATATTTCTAATCGTCGTAAAATTCTAACACGTGTCCGTATGTCTGGCCGTCTGCCCGTCCGTCTGTTGTAATCAAGCCTTTAAAAATTGAGATATTGAGCTGATATTTGGCACAGATACGTCTCTTTGATACACGCTGGTTAAGTTCTTGAACGGGCCAAATCGGACCATATTTGGATATAGCTGCTATGTAGACCGATTTTCCGATAAAGGGTCTAATGCCCACAAAAACTTTATTTTTCATCCGATTTTGCTGAAATTGGAAACAGTGAGTAGTTTAAGGCTTCCCGACAACTGGTGGTTCAGATCGGACCATGTTTGGATATAGCTACCATATAGACCGATCTCCCGATAGAGGGTCTGAAGACCATAAAAGCTTTATTTATTACCCCATTTCGCTGAAATTTAAAACAGTGGGTTATTTTAAGCCTCCCGACATCTGACCAGTGGGTTAAAGCCACCCGCCATCTGACCCAAATATGGTAAAGAGCGGACTGTATAAATGAGACAACCTTTAAAATAATTCAGCCATGATGTTTTTGATTTTAAACTATTATTGGGTCGGTTTCGTAAAAATCAGTAATATCAGCTTAGGGGTGATTTTTAAAGCTTTTTTTAACCTAATGAAAGTCTTAAATTTGCATCATATAGACACAAAAAACAAAACAAGTAAAAGCGTGCTAAGTTCGGCCGGGCCGAATCTTATATACCCTCCAACATGGATCGCATTTTTCGAGTTCTTTGCGCCGTATCTCTTTTTAGGCAAACAAAGAATAATGAATAAGAACTGTTATGCTATTGGAGCTATATCAAGATATATTCCGATTCGAACCATATATGAATTGGATGCTGAACATTGTAGAAGTCGTTGTGTAATATTTCAGTTCATTCGGATTAGAATTGCGCCTTGTAGGGGCTCAAGAAGCAAAATCGGGAGATAGGTTTATATGGGAGCTGTATCAAGCTATTGATCGATTCAGGCCATATTGGACACGTATGTTAAAGGTCATGGGAGAAACCGTTGTACAAAGTTTCTGCAAAATCGGATGAAAATTGCGCCCTCAGGAGGCCCAAAAAGTCAAGATCCCAGATCGATCAACATATCAATGTCATTCACAGTTTCCACTTTCTTCTGACGGTTAAATGGGACAGGGCCGTAGATTACGTTCCGAACCTTATCATTGGTTCGAAACGTATTCATTGATGTGGAAACGTATTCATTGATGTGGAAATGGATTCGAATTTTCTTTGTATCCCTTTACAGAGCATAGAAAAATAAAAACAAGTAAGATCGTGCTAAGTTCGACCGGGCCGAATCTTATATACCCTCCACCATGGATAGCATTTGTCGAGTTCTTTGCGCGTTATCTTTTTTTAGGCAAACAGGGAATAATGGATACGAATTGTTATGTTATTGGAGATATATCAAGTAAAAGCTCGATTCGGACCATAAGTGAATTGAATATTGAAGACCACAGTAGTAGTCATTGGGTAATATTTCAGTCGATTCGGATAAGAATTGCGCCTTGTAGAGGCTCAAGAAGCAAAATCGGGAGATAGGTTTATATGGGAGCTGTATCAAGCTATTGATCGATTCAGGCCATATTAGACATGTATGTTAAAGGTCATGGGAGAAACCGTTGTACAAAGTTTCTGCCAAATCGGATGAAAATTGCGCCCTCCAGAGGCTCAAGAAGTCAAGATCCCAGATCGTTTTATATGGCAACTATATAAGGTTATGTACCGATTTGCGCCATACTTGGCACAGTTATTGGAAGTAATTACAAAACACTTAATGCAAAATTTCAGCCAAATCGGATAAGAATTGCGCCCTTTAAAAGCTGAAGAAGTCAAGACCACTGATCGGTTTATATGGCAGCTATAACCAAATGTCATTTGCATTTCATTGGGAAAGTACTATATATATATATATATATATTAAGGACGTACGCTTAAGAGAGAGGCGTACGCTTAAGAGACTCATTTTTGGTTTTTCGCATTGTTTGATAATATTTTGTCATATAAAGAAATATCCATCCTTAAGTAGAAATTAATATGTGCGAAAATTTAAGTTTGCCTCGAAAGAAAAATAGACAAAAACTCATAGAAAACGTTTGCTTTGGTTATAGCGTAAGGAAAACAGCAGAATATGAAACATATAACCTAAACTTTCGTAAAATCTGGTTAAAATGCACCATTTATGAGCCCAAAGTAGCTATATAGAAATATGCTTCAATCTGTAACATACTCTGTACGGATGTCAAGCGTCCTAACACAACTAACTGTTCCAGATTTTAGTGAAATCAGCCAATAAATGCATTTTTATGGACCCAAGATCTTCAATCGGGAGATCGGTATATATGATCCCTACCGAGTATGAGAATATCCACACCCTCTTTTCAACCAAACCTAACCTAATTCGAAGATGGGCTTAATCGGACCATATCTTGATAAAGCCCCCATAAAGACAGATCGTCCTATCTATGTTCCAAGGCCCTTAAAAATTCATTTATTACCCAACTTCGCACAGCGAGGTATGTAAGGTCCCTCGACATCCCTACCGAGTATGAAGTTGATCCTGATCAAGGGTGTGGATATTAATCCGCCCCATACCACTTTGGACATATACATTAGTTACAAATCGGCTTGTTGTGCGCTCTACTTACTTACTTACTTTAATTGGCTATGACAGAATATTTGTTCCACTAGCTGAACATAGGATAGCGTTCCAAGCGCCTCGATCTTCTGCGCTCATTCTAAAATCTCTGACACCAAGTTTCGAGGTGTCTCCCACAACTTGATCTTTCCATCGGGCTTTTGGTTTTCCCGGTTTGCGTGTACCACCGTGTTTGCCTTTAAAAGACTTCTTTGCTGGAGCTTCTTCGTCCATTCTGACAACATGACCTAGCCAACGCAGCCGTTGTATTTGATGCGTGTAACTATGCTATCGTCGTCATTCAGCTCGTGGTTCATACGTCACCTATATTCTCCGTTAACGCAAACTGGTCCATATATTTTACGAAGAATCTTTCTCTCAAATACTCCAAGCACTGTCTCATCCGCTTTCACAAGTACCCATGCTTCAGAACCATATAACAGCACGGGTAGTATCAGTGTCTTGTAAAGTGTAATCTTCGTCTGTCGAGAGGTGGCCTTGTTTCTAAACTGCTTACTTAGTCCAAAGTAGCATCTGTTTGCCAGTATTATTCTGGTGTCATTCGTTTCGGTTACGGCGGTGCTGAGGTAGCTAAAGTTACTGACTATCTCAAAGTTGTGGTTCCCAACTTGCTCCATTTTCTTTATCTGCTCGGTTGTTCAAGGCTTTTTGGGAGTTGAAACCATCCATTTCGTCTTATCTCCATTTACTGCCAGACCCATTTTCACTGACTCCCTTTCGATTCTTTCAAAGGCTGCAGTTACTACTTCCGGTGACCGACCTATGATATCGATATCGTCGGCATAGGCGAGTAGCATGTGCTCTTTTGTGATTAGTGTGCCATATCTATTCACATCTGCATCTCGTATAATCTTCTCCAGCAGGATATTAAAGAGATCGCACGATAAAGGCTGGGGACGAAATGAGCATCTCTCTCGTTTTACCGTCCCTTCTTCGTTCGTTAGTGCAACGACTGGTTGTGCGCCTGAAGCATGAAGCCACCACAGCAGTTGTTGCGTCTTCGGAACCCATTTTAAACATACTCCTGAAAGGCTTTAAAAGTTTTGCGTAATAAGTATTTTTTAGTGTTTCAAAACGATAATCGCGAAAAACATGTGTTTTCAACTGTAAAACGAACATAGCACCGTAGAGGACGTGTTTTCACCGCTACGGTGCTATGTTCTTTTTTACAGTTGAATCACATGTTTTTCGCGATTATTTTTTTTGAAACACTAAGAAAATCTAAATAATAACATAATCTTCTGTTCAATTTGTTTCATAAGCTGTCCATTTAATGAAATCATCAAGTTTTTTGCTACAAAATTTATTATTTGAAAAAAGCAATAACGAAAAATTTCGCGAAAAGCGAACATATTGTAAAACCAGTTGTGATGTGGAAAAGTTTTTCATTTATATAAAATGAAATTATCCTATTATGTTCCTAGTGGGATGTTCTGTAGGCCTAGTATGTGCAATGTTTAACAAATCCTATTGTAACGCTCCCTATCGGGTTACAGTCAATAAGGCAAATGAAAAAAATCAATATGGATAACTTTTGACGAATAGATGTCACTGTATTTTCTGAGAATGGGAGCAATGTATAAAAACTCTATCTAAATTAGCACTGAGGGTATGTTAGTAGTAGAAATTTGCTACACATAGGCTCCTGGAGGCAAAATCGCACTTTGAATACCCATTTTTTTGAAATATGGTTTAAAAACATTTGGCCAATTTTGTCTGATGACATCGGTTAACCATTGCGTGTAAATAAAATATGTAGCGACATCTGACATTCACTGTACGCAGTTAAAGCAGATATATCTACAGTGTCCGAATTGGTGTTTGTCTTAACTAAATGTTCTCTATCGATATGTCAATTTCATATACAGTTTCAAATCATTTATGCACAGTAGGAAGTGACCCCAAGTCAACACTTTTGTCTACTTTGTATGTGACTATGTCGCCAATTTGTTTACAATCTTGTTTAAAAGTTTTTATTGACAGGTGGAAAAATATAATTTATTTTATCTTTTTTATCATTTTGTCAATTGCTTTGTCGAAAATAATTTTGCTGGTTCATAAATCTTTTCGAAAAAAAAAAACAAAAAAAGATTCCCAGCTGCCATGGGATTCTTGGTGATAATGCTGAGTGCAACCGACATCAGGTATTTGGACACTGCAATTTTTGACGGATCATTTGGCAGCTATCCAAGGATTTCCTTTTTATAAAAGTTTTTTTTTTTACTAAATGAATATTTTAAACAAATAAATATATATTAGTTTTCACTAATTTGAATGCCTTATTCAGCTAAAATATAAGACTTGGCTAAACCAATCCCCTTAATTTTGGGTAGCAATTGTTTTGTAATAGCTTACTTACACACGGCGATGAGTGTGTAAGCGCATGTTATACATACGTATATGACAGCTATATTCAAATGTGATACGAATGCTATTAATGTTTCGAAGACCTTTAATCGGGAAATCGATCTATATGAGGAACGCTAAGTATTAAATTTGGAACAATAAGTATTAAATAAAAACAAAATATTTGGATTTTTTGCAAAATTTGGTAATTTTTCCTTATGATGCCCCATTTTTCAAAGTAAATGGCCCACTATGGCCAACTTGGAAAAAGCAGGCTTATCCCGTTTACAGGAAATGTAAAAAGGATCGCGGTCTCTCTGAATCTATACAATTTGGACAGACATTAACCATTTTTGGCAAATTTTGTCCTTCTTTTCGTGATGATCCATTTTTAGATCAGACAACTACAGACTACAACCGTTTACAGGAAATATAATATGGACCTTGCTCCCTCCGAATCTATGCAATTTGAAGGTTAGGTATTAAATAAACCAAGGCATTGTCCATTTTTGTCAAATTTTGGTCATTTTGCTTGTGATGATCAATTTTTAGAGAAAATGGCCACTGTGGCCAACTTTAAAATAGTAGGCTAAAACCTTTTACAGCGTATATAATATGGAGCAAATTATTTCCGAATCTATTAATTTTTAGCAAAATTTGGTAATTTTTCCTTATGATGTCCCATTTTTCAGAGTAAATGACCACAATGGCCAATTTGGAAATAGTAGGCTCAAACCGTTTACAAAAAAAAAAATAAAATGGACACCGCTCTCTCTATGCAATTTGGAAGCTTAAGTATTAACGAAACCAAAACACATCGAAATATTCATCTAAGACCCCATAAAGTATATATATTCTTGATGGTCTCGACGTTCTGAGTTGAGCTAGCCATGTCCGTCCGTCTGTCAAAATCACGATAGCGATAGCGGTCGAACGCGTAAAGCAAGTCGCTTGAAATTTTGCACATTGGTGATTGCTATTGGGCCATATCGGATCAGATTTGGATATAGCTCCCATATAAACCGATCTAACTTTAGCTACATATAATGTTGCTTTATGACTTCCAACAACTGTACAAAGTAAAGTCCAAATTGGTCTTTGCCCTGGTATAGTTCCCATATAAACCGATCTCCCGATTTGACTTCTTAAGCTCTTACAAGCCGCAATTTTTGTCCGATTTGGCAGAAATTTTGCACATAGTGTTCTGTTATGACTTCCAATACCTGAGCCAACTGCGGTTCAGATCGGTCTATAACCTGATATAGCTCCCATATTAACCGATCTCCCTATTTGACTTCTTGAGCCCCTAGAAGCCTCAATTTTTGTCCCATTTAGCTACAAGATTCGACCCGGCTAAAATTGTGTACAAAGTGTTCTGTTATGACTTCCAATAACTGTGCTACGTAAAGTCCAAATCGGTTTATAACTTGATAAAGCTCCCATATAAATTGATCTCCCGATTTGACTTCTTGGGCCTCTGGAAGCCGCAATTTTTGTCGATTTTAGCTACAATTTTGCAAATAGTGTTCTGTTACGACTTTCAACAAATAAGACAAGCATAACTTGATATAGCTTCCATGTAAACCAATCTCTCGATTTGACTTTTTGAGACCTTACATGCCGCAATTTTTACCGATTTGGGTGAAATTTTGCTTGTAGTATTCTGTTATGACGTTTAACAACTGTACTAAGTAAAGTCCAAAACGGTCTACAACCTGGTATAGCATATAAACCGATTTCCCGATTTGACTTAAAAGCCGCAATTTTTGTTCAATTTGGCTGAAATTTTGCATGCGGTGTTCTGTTACCGGTCTTTCGTTTATCCTTCATCGGTTCCTAGAAGCTTTTTTTTAGTTTTTATACTTTTTTAGCTAAATCCATGTTTGTTGGTTTCCAAGATTCGGCCCGACCGAATTTATCACGCTTTTACTTGTTTTGTCTCGGACGGTCCCCAGTCACTTAGTCCCTACTCTTCTGCATATACCTTGTACTTGACATCCATTTTGTCCCGGTCGGTAAACATGTTCGATAAGGTACGTTTTGTGATTGACGATTCCCTATGTCGCTTGACACTTAGTTTTTTACAGATATGTTTGCAAACCAAATTTTGTTTTACTTGGTGGTAAGATATGTATTATCACCGGGGGCTAAAGTCTATAAGGTGTCAAAATTTTAGGAACATCGGTTCAACCGATAGCGCAGCACTAATTTTACTACAGGAAGAACAAGAAGATGTATTCTTGGAGACTATTTCGAGGTGTTACAAACGTAAAGACGAAGTTAGCATACCGCCATCCTATGGTTGCTGTATCGTTCTTCATATGTTCCAGTTCTGGAAGCAAATATAAGAGTTCAACAATACATTGAACATTGAAAATTTATGGTCATATGATTAGCATCGACAATGGAGTTACATCTTTATGTGTTTGCAAATGTATTATAATACAGAGTTCACGACAGAGTCAACTACATGTCAAATATAAAACCATAAAACAAAAAATCCTAATACAAATATGCTAAAATCCTAAGAAAAAACATGTAAAAAGGCGTTAAGTTCGGCCGGGCCGAACATTGGATACCCACCACCTCGGGTATATATGTAAACCACCCTTCGTGAAAATGCGGTGCAAAATGCATACCTTATGCCCCAAATACTTATAAGTACAAGTCTTTGTTCAATTGTATATAAAAAAATATCTTTTAAGTAGCTATATCTAAAAATAAACTGATCTGAACCATAGACGACACGGATGTCGGAAAGCCTTACATAAGTCAATGTTCCAAATTTCGGCGAAATCGGACAATAAATGCGCTTTTTATGGCCCCAAAACCTTAAATCGAGAGATCGGTCTATATGGAAGCTATATCCAAGTCTGAAGCGATCTAGGCCAAATTGTAGAAGGAGGGCCTAACATAACTCACTGTCCCAAATGTCAGCAAAATCGGATAATAAATGTGGCTTTAATGGACCTAAGACCCTAAATCGGCGGATCGGTCTTTATGGGGGCTTTATCAAGATATAGTCCGATATAGCTCATCTTCAAACTTAACCTGCTTATGGACAAAAAAAGAATCTGTGCAAAATTTCAGCTCAATATCTCTATTTTTAAAGACTGTAGCGTGATTTCAACAGACAGGCGGACAGACAGACGGACATCGTCTTAAATTTTTACGCTGATCAAATTTATATATATACTTTATGGGGTTGGAAATGGATATTTCGATGTGTTGCAAACGGAATGAAAAAATTAATAAACCCCCATCCTTCGGTGGTGGGTATAAAAAATAGAAAATCAAAAACAAATATGATGAAGAACGAAATTCGAATAAAAATGAGCTTAAAATATAATTGGAAATATGGATAAGTCGAATTTAATTCAACACACAATAGAAGAAATAGACCCATTGCGATTAACTGGAAAGTTGTGGGCTAAAACCGTTTATAAGTACCCAATATATTGGCGACTTTTTGTGAAACTTTGTCATTTTCCTTTATGATGCCCCCTTTTTTTTCGGAGTAAATGGTCCACTGTGGCCAACTGGGAAATTGTGGGCTAAAATCGTTTACAATAAATATAAAGTGGACCTCGCTCTTTCTGAATCTGTCCAATTTGCAAGGCTTAGTAGTGAAGAAACCAAGATATTGGCCAACTTTGTTGAAATTTTGCCAAAAGTCGCCAATATCTTGGTTTGTTTAATATTGTACTTGGGGTTCCAAATTGGATATATTCGGCAAGAGCATGGCCACCATATATCAGTTGGCCATTACTCTAAAAAATGGCTCATCATAAGGAAAAATTACCAAATTTTACCAAAAATGGCCAATATCTTGGCTTCTTTAATGCTTTGGCATCAAAATGATTTAGATTCGGGAAGAGCGAGGTCCGTAAATTTTAAGAGTTTCGATGTCCAACTTTGCCTTTTCAAAAAAAAAAAAAAAAAAAAAAATCTAATATATCTTTTTACAGAATTATACATATTTTTGTTTACTCTAACATTCTTAGTAATTTATGTCCCTATTACTTTCCCTCCACTGTATATGCGAGCTATGTACGATATCTAAGTCTGAACCGAGTTCTACCAATTTTCATAGGCTTCGTTTCTAGGCTTGTTAGTCTTAGATTAATTTTTGCCAGAAGTCAAGCGAACTTATGAATGAAATGTGAAATAACTACTGAATCGATCCCCTAGAAAATTTCTTTGGAGTTATGCGTTAACATTCATTATAAAATGTCCACAATTGACAATGGTGTGAACGGAATGAAACGAAGTGGCGATTTATATGTGAGAAATAGCCATCAGGCGTAGACAGAACCCCAATGGCAAGGTGTGAATGGAGCTCAAAGGAATTTCTAAGACTCATTTGAAAGAGGCTGTTTTCATAAGCATGAACATTTGCAAAGCATCTTCGACATTTGATATCATCAATCATGAATGCATCTTGTAGCAATGCGGGCAATGAGAACATTGGTGAAGACATCAAAAAGCGCCAGCAGGGAATACGGGCGAAAAGTGCAGAATTATTTCATAATAAGCAGTGTGACAGTTACATACTTCGATGACATGTTTTGCATAGGAAAGCGACATCAGTGATTAATGGTGTATGTTAGTTATTGTTTTTCTACTCCCTTTTAATGTTTTTGTGGTTTAAGAATGAAACTCGGCACTGTAGAAATATTTTCAATGAACTAGAATCTTATGGTTGAGAGTATAAAATCGTGTAGAGGCGCAGACACATCTCTGCGATGCTTTTTTCCGTTGATTGCCGGAATCATGAAAGATGAGAAACGGAATGGGAGTACAGTTTCATATTGTACAAGAGATGACTGTGCAGGAAAAAACAAACAGATATCCCAATAATAATGGAAAGGCAAGCTACAGATATTTGTTAAATATGTTGTGCCATTGGTGAGGATTTTCGGAGGGCATATTGGTCAATATTTTGCATTGGATGTAGATTAACATTTTTAAAGGATATGCTTATTTTTGAAACACTAACATTTGTTATTTATCTTCAATAAATAATGAATTATACTCTCCACCATAGGATGGGGGTATACTAATTTCGCCATTTCGTTTGTAACATCTCGAAATATGCGTCTAAGACCCCATATACATTCTTGATCGTTGTGATATTTGAAGTTGATTTTGCCATGTCCGCCCCTCTGTCGAAAGCACGCTAAAAATTTTGCACAAATATAACTTATTAATGTAGGTCGGCTGAGATTGTAAATGGGCCAAATCGGTCAATGTTTTGATACTGCTGCCATATAAACCGATCTGGGGTTTTGACTTTTTGAGCATCTAGAGGACGCGATTCTTCTCCGATTTGACTGAAAATTTGCTCGTGGTGTTTTGGTATCACTTCTAACCACTGTGATAAGTATGGTTCAAATCATAACCTGATATAGCTGCCTTATAAACCGATCTGGGATCTTGACTTCTTGACTTTGCAATTCTCATCCGATTTGGCTAAAATTTAGCACGAAGTGTTCTGTTGTGACTTTCAACAACTGTGCTAAGTGAGGTTCAAATCGGTCGGTAAACTGATATAGCTGTCATATATACCGATCTTGAATCTTGACTTCTTGAGCCAATAGGCGCATGTTTTTTCCGATTTGGCTGAAATTTTGTATAAAGTTGTTTGTTATTACTTCCAATATCAACAAGTATGGTTCAAATCGGTAAATAATCTGATGTAGCTGCCATATAAACCGATCAGGGATCTTGACTTCATAAGCCGCAATTCTTAACCGATTTTGCTGAAATTTTTTGCAACGGCTTCTCCCATGACCTTCAACATATTGTATCCAATATGGTCTTAATCGATCAATAACCTGATACAACTCCCATATCAACCGATCTGCCGATTATGCTTCTTGAGCCCCTACAAGGCCCAATTCTCATCCGAATCGACTGAAATATTACCCTATGACTAGTACTATGGTCTTCAATATTCAATTCATTTATGGTCTGAATCGAGCTTTTACTTGATGTATCTCCAATAGCATAACAATTCATATCTATTATTCCCTGTTTGCCTAAAAAGAGATAACGCGCAAAGAACTCGACAAATGCGATCCATGGTGGAGGGTATATAAGATTCGGCCCGGTCGAACTTAGCACGCTCTTACTTGTTTTTATTTTTCTATGCTCTGTAAAGGGATACAAGGAAATTTCGAATCCGTTTCCACATCAATGAATACGTTTCGAACCAATAATAAGGTTCGGAACGTATTCTACGGCCCTGTCCCAGAAGAAAGTGGAAACTGTGAATGACATTGATATGTTGATCGAGCGGATCATGAACAACACCTTTATATCTGCATGGCCTAGCACCAAACAAAAAGTCAGAACTGGTGGATTTAAGGAAGGCTCTTAAATAAGGTTAAATCCACAAGGGCATCACAGGGTTGCAATTTTTATAAGGCTGAGTTAAGAAAATACATAAGAGAGCTGAAAAAGGCTTCAAATAAATCGAGTGTGGAACTCTACAGTTCCGCGGAGGATACATCCTAGGCCTCTAAACTACGGAAGATTCTAGCCTCCAAACCTTTTACGGTAGGATCTATTTAAAAGTCAGAGAATGTATTGACAATGTCTAGTGAATACACACTAGAAACGTGAGATTCTCCAACACACAACGTGGCTCCAGAAGAGGTAGTCACTGATATACATTCGCCGGAGGTTGTTGGGAAAATTTGTCTGAGACAAAAATCCATGGGCAATAAAAAGTTACAATTCCTACCGTTAAACCATTCAGATCGCTTTAAAAAGGCCAACAACTGGCGAATATTCTGCTAATTCAGACAAGTGCAGACAAAGAAATGAGAACCTAAGGTGAAACTCCGTCTGACTGCCAGTGCGGAACACACACAGCAGATGTTCTATAGCCTCCTATTCCTCGACAATCTCACTGCTTCTGCAGAATCACTACTTGCTACTTTGAGTCTGCCAGCATGTTTTCCCATCAGATAGCGACCTGTCATGACGGAGACAATGACTGAGGCGTCTGTTCTAGCCAGCGACAGCAAAGTGTTCTGTAACCATCTGTCATTCGTTGCTCTTCAGGTCTGATCCTGAAAACTTAGCTTACATTTCTCCAGAGGCATACTCTGAGATTTCAGTTCCCATGGAATATCAGAGAGTGATCTAATGGGATATCTGTGTGGCCCGGCACCCAGAACAGGTGAATTTGGAACTGTTCAGCCACAACGTTGATAGATCTGCGGCATTCGAGGACAGTTGTTGAGTTCAGAAATATGTTCCCCAGGGGCCAGTCTGTCTAAGAAGATATTTAAGCCAATCGTCGTTATGTCGTTATATTTTAGCCATTCCACCATTCTTTGCTTGATAAATACTGGAGTGGTCGGTTTACCTTCTCAATATGATCAGTCCTAGTTTTTTAGAGTACACCCACAAGTCCATCTGGTCGTATAGTTTGGAACCATCGGTATAGAAATCTATGTTACGTTTATTACCAGAGACATCGTAGTTCGAATCGGTTCTATCGGGAATAGTGGTACAGTACTTTTTATCAAAGAGCGGATCAAGCGAGGTGTAATCCATACCGTCTGGAACATCAGAGCAATGATAACACAGTCTTCGCAGCCGCTACATGACCAACGAGAAAACTCCTTGAGCCTCACAGCAGTGATTGCCAGAATGTCATCGGGTGTAGCATTATATATTTAGTGCATCAGATGATGTCACCCTCAGTACGGCTGTGATACACAAACAAGACATCCTTTAGATTCGGCTGACTTTTGAACAGAAGGAGGACTTTTAAAGCGCCATCCGTCACATCACAACACCATATAGCATTATACGTCTGACAACTGCAGTATATACCTAATACATGACACGCGGTTGATACACAAGACTAAAATTTTCATTAAGCTACCGTTGAGATTCAGTTCGCACATATTCTTACATATGTTTCGCTAAATTTTTACTTCCAGAGCCTTTGTCAGTGCATTTATCAACCAATCTTCTCAAAAATTTTAACAATATCTATTTCTATCACTTCTACCATGTGTGGGAATTTTGGTCAAAAATTGATTTAGTATTAGATACAGCACCTAAAATTCAATTATAGGATTGGTGTATGGTATTATATAGACGACACCGCACGACTTTTCCTTTTTGTTACTTGTTGTAATTTTGTCCGTTGGAGGTTATGTCAATGCACTATATAAATAATTCATCTTTAGCAATTCTACGAGGCCTACCTGTGCAGTTGACTGGATAATAAAATAATGTCTTCTGAATGAAAGAGGCACTATTAAAAGATAGATCAAATTACTTAAGCTTGCATTGATTTATAAGCTATTTTATATTGGAGTACAACAAAGAATACTCTTCAGCTTGATGAAAATGAGTTTGATGAACTCTATTTTATTTATAGAATTGATACCCCTTATAACTTATTAGCCATATGAAAAATAAGTGCTAAAAATCATGTGTTATGGGAGTTGATTTCCTATATTAAAAAATCATTTCCTATAAAAAAAAGCAAAAAATAAATATATATAAATGGATATATCCTAATATTCGAATATTGTTGACTATAAAATAAAAATCTTTATATTAGATATGATTTGCATGAAGATCTAGCATTGCCTACTTCATCTTTTCGATTAAGTTCTAAATTACCTCTGGAGTTAAAGCCTTTACTGTATGTGCCGGTACTTATTGATTTATGAAATCCAAATTTTTTTTTGAGAAGCAAATATTTATTTTGCTTAGTTAGAACTAGGGTTGCGGAGTCGAGCAATTTTGACTCGACTCGGTGAAGATTGCTCGATTCCGACTCCGAAGTCGACACCAAGTACTTAATTTAAAAATTTTTTTTTAAACATTTTATTTTAAATATTTAAAAATTTGTAGAAAAATTAAAAAAAATATATATATTTTTGATTTCCTAAGCCAATATGCTTTTATAACAAGAAAAAAAAAAAAACAAATAAAAAGGCGTTAAGTTCGGCCTTTGGATACCCACCACCTTGGGTATATACATTAACCACCTTTCATCAAAATCCGGTGAAAATTGCATACCTTATGTCCCATAGCAGTTATATCGAAATATGTTCCGATTTGGACCAAATACTAATAAGTACAAGTCATTGTTCAATTGTGTATAACAAAATATTGGTCTTTTTAGTAGCTATATCTAAAAATAAACCGATCTGACCCATATACAACATGGATGTTGAAAAGCCTAACATAATTCACTGTGTCAAATTTCAGTTAAATCAGATTATAAATGCGCCTTTTTGGAGCTAAGACTTTAAATCGAGATATCAGTCTATATGGCAGCTATATGCAAAACTTGATCGATCTAGACCAAATTGCATCGGATAATAAATGTTGCTTTTATGGGCCTAACACCATAAATCGGAGGATCGGTCTATATGGCAGCTATATCCAAATCTGAACCGATCTGGGCCAAATTGACGAAGGATGTCGAAGGGCCCAACACAACTCACTGTCCCAAATTTCTGCAAAATCGGAAAATAAATGTGGATATTATTTGCCAAAGACCCTAAATCGGCGGATCGGTCTATATGGGAGCTATATCAAGATATAGTCCGATATAGCCCATCTTCGAACTTAACCTGATTATACATAAAAAATAATCTGTGCAAAATTTCAGTTGAATATCTTTATTTTTAAAGACTGTAGCGTGATTTCAACAGACAGACGGACGGACATGTCTAGATCATCTTAGATTTTTACGCTGATCAAGAATATATATACTTTGTAGGGTCGGAAATGGATATTTCAATGTGTTGCAAACGGAATGACAAAATGTATATACCGCCATCCTTCGGTGGTGGGTATAAAAAATTAATATTATATGACCATTTAGCGAAAAATGTGGATCTCAATATAGAAATCATCAAATTCAACAAGACTATAAAACTATTTCCAGAAATTTCAAGCTTAAGAATTCTGAAAAAAATCTGTGTGAATTTTAGAGCTATAAAAAATTAAAAGTTTTAAACAGTATCATTCATCCACTTTACGCCAATTCAAGTTTCATTTGATTACCTCTTTCCTCACTCCAGCTAGAATTTTTCTAAGCCAGTTCTATTCTTGGGTTTTTTTTCTACCCATTAATCGTTAATGGGTTAAGTCTGCATACCCATATTCGTCCATCCGTTCATCAGATAGCCGAATTCACGAAAGCATTGGAACTTTCCATACCCACTCCCCTAAGTTGGTTCATGTCTGGTATTGTGTCCCCACCTAAGTACCGGTGTCTGTTAGCCGCGTAAGATTGGTAATGGTATAGGAAATGACCAACCTTTCAACATCACGTCCCACATGCCCTACACATGATATCACTTACTGCACCGATTTTGCATAAGTGTGTCCTGTTATGTTACCTCCTCCTACTGACCTCCTTCTTACTTCCTTTCACTAATAGCCTCGTCTTCTCACCATCCGGATCATCCCATAGGCTTTTCGCCGCCCTACCGACAGTTTCACTGTCCCACAGTGTTAAAAGAGCGTTCGTCGCTCACGCCCTTAACTCGGATTGCGTTGACCCGAAAGGTTTCGGCAGTTCTTTGGTCTTCACCGCCAAACCGTCTGCATTGTCATTCATTCAATGAGTCCTAAAATATGCACTGATTTTGGTCAAAATTCTACATAGTGACAAAATTTTAACAAAAGTTTTCCAAAAACTATGTTTTAATGCAATTTTTGAAAACAAAATTCAATGAAATATTTTCTAAAGCATGAAATTTTGTAATACCTCGAAATATTCGTCTAAGACTCTATAAAGTATATATATTCTTGATCGCCTCGACATCCTGAGACGATCTAACCATGTCCGTTCATCCGTCTCTCGAAATCACTACAGCGGTCGGACCCGTAGAAATTTTGCGCAGATATTTAATATTGATTTAGGTCGTAGGTCGGGATTGAAAATGGAGCATATCGGCTCAAATTTAGATATAGCTACCGTATAAACCGATCTCTCGATTTGACTTCTTGAGCTCCTGCAAGCCAACATTTGAGTCCAATTTGGCTGAAACTTGGCATGTAGTGTTCTGTTATGACTTCAATATATACCGATCTCCCGATTTGACTTCTTGAGTCCTTACAAGCCGCAATTTTTGTCCGATTAAGCTGAAATTTTGCACATAATGTTCTGTTAGGAGTCCTTATAAGCCGCAATTTTTGTCCGATTTGGCTCAAATTTTGCAGATAGTGTTCTGTTATGACTTCCAATAACTGTGCCAAGTACGGTCCAAACGGTCGTTGGGATTGAAAATGGACTATATCGGTTCAGATTTAGATATAGCTCCCATATAAACCGATCTCCCGATTTGACTTCTTGAGTTCTTACCAGCCGTAATTTTTGCCCGATTAAGCTGACATTGTGCATGCGATGTTCTGTTACGACTTCCAACAACTGTGCCGAATATGGCCAAAATCAGTCTATCGGCCGGTTGTAAACCGGTAAACCGGTTTCTTGATCATCCTTGTTCGGTTCCTAGAAGCTTTAATTTTTGTTGGTTTGACAGAAGTTTGGTATGTAGAATAAAATTATGCCCTATAGCTCAATTTATTTTGTATAAATTTTGCAGAAATTCGAAAGTTTCGCCCCGGCCAAACTTAGCACGCTTTTACTTGTTCTGCTTTATTACGTTTATACAATATTTATTATAAGATTAATAAATAAATAAATAGATTATCTAAACATAAAATTCAAAGGCCTTTTTTAAGCCAATATTTCAAACAAATTTTCAAAATTGAAATTTTTTTGATATTTTTCTTAAAATTTTCTAAAGACAAAATTTCAATGCAATTTCCTCAAAAGACAAAAATTTCAATGAAATTTTTTCTAAAGGCGAAATTGGAATGACGTGTGTTAAAGGCAACATTTTATAAAATTTTTTCTTATAGAAAAATTACCCTTAATTGCTGACTATTTAATTTTTTAATTTTGACGTTTTTCTTTTTTTATTTATTTATTTACCAATATTTCAATGGAATGCATTTTCAAGATATGATATATCGAAATGGAAAACTGAACACGATTTTTATATACGAAATATATATAAATGATTTAAATAAAAATCAATAAGACTTAGAGCTTGCATTTAAAAAAAAAAAACAAAATTAAATACAACCATCTCAAACATTTTTTGAATTATTTTTTTTTGTTGTTGTAACATTTTTAACTACTTTGTCCGGAGTCGAGACGATTTTCCAGACTCCGACTCCGGGCAAAATTGCTCGACAACCCTGGTTTGAACATTGTTATACCCTCCACCATAAGATGGGGGGTATACTAATTTCGTCATTCTGATTGTAACTACTCGAAATATTCGTCTGAGACAACATAAAGTATATATATTCTTGATCGTCGTGAAATTTTGTCGATATAGCCATGTCCGTCCGTCCGTCTGTCTGTCGAAAGCACGCTAACTTCCGAAGGAGTAAAGCTAGCCGCTTGAAATTTTGCACAAATACTTCTTATTAGTGTAGGTCGGTTGGTATTGTAAATGGGCCATATCGGTCCATGTTTTGATATAGCTGCCATATAAACCGATCTTGGGTCTTGACTTCTTGAGCCTCTAGATTGGAATGAAATTTTGCACGACGTGTTTTGTTATGATATCCAACAACTGTGCCAAGTATGGTCAAAATCCGTCCATAACCTTATATAGCTGTCATATAAACCGATCTTGGGTCTTGACTTCTTGAGCCTCTAGAAGGCGCAATTCTTATTCGAATTGGCTGACATTTTACACAGGTCTCCAACATAAATATAATTTAATTGTGGTCCAAACCGGACCATATCTTAATATCGCTCTAATAGCAGAGCAAATCTTTTCTTATGTCCTTTTTTTGCCTAAGAAGAGATGCCGGGAAAAGAACTCGACACATGCGATCCATGGTGGAGGGTATATAAGATTCGGCCCGGCCGAACTTAGCACGCTTTCACTTGTTATATATAGAAAGGTGATGTGTTGGCCTTTAAATTCTGCACCTTGCTAGTTGATCTATTGGCTTTCAATACCAAAAT
Organism: Stomoxys calcitrans; assembly: GCF_963082655.1. Lineage (NCBI taxonomy): Eukaryota > Metazoa > Arthropoda > Insecta > Diptera > Muscidae > Stomoxys > Stomoxys calcitrans. The sequence goes on along the minus strand of NC_081555.1, from coordinate 52,038,998 downwards.
AAATATGTTAAAATAATGTCGGACGCCTATGACGCCGTACTCCTGGGTTTGAGTCCTGGCATGAACAATGAAAAAAAATTGCTCCGAAAATGTTCTCTCTGATAAGTAACAAAAAGTTTGACCCCTGTTCCTTAATGGAATGAGCGTGGGAAAATTTGTATCTAAGGTTACCATGTTTCGAATACGGGTTTTCATAGAAGGTATCTTTTCAATGTGATTTATATAGTGCACAAACACATATTCCATTTATGTTTTTATACCCTCCACCATAGGATTTGGGTATACTAATTTCGTCAATCTGTTTGTAAAACCTCGTCTAAGACCCCATAAATTATATATATTCTTGATCGTCATGACATATTAAGTCCATGTAGCCATGTACGTCCGTCTGTCTGTCGAAAGCACGCAAACTTTTGAAGGAGTAAAGCTAGGCGCTTGAAATTTTTCACAAATACTTTTTACTAGTGTAGGTTGGTTGGGATTGTAAATGGGCCAAATAGGTCCATGTTTTGATATAGCTGCCATATAAACCGGTCTGAGGTCTTGATTTCTTGAGCCTCTAGAGGGTGCATATTTCGTCCGATTTGCTGAAATTTTGCACGTGGTGTTTTGTTATCACTTCCAACAGCCGTTCATAACCTGATATAGCTGCCATATAAACCGATCTTGGGTCTTGACTTCTTAAGCTTTTAGAGGGTGTAATTCTTATCCAATTTGGCTGTAATTTTGCACGTGGTGTTGTGGTATCACTTCCAATCACTGTGCTAAGTACGGTTAAAATCAGTTAATAACTTGGCCATATAAACAGGTCTTGAATCTTGACTTCTTGAGCCGCTAGAGGGCTCTTATCCATCCGATTTAGCTGAAATTTTGCATGAGCTGTTTTGTTATTATTTCCAACAGCTGTGCTTAATTTGGCGCAAACAGTACATAACCTGACATAGCTGCCATATAAACCGATCTGGGATATTGACTTCTTGAGCCTCTAGAGGACGCAGTTATTTTCCAATTTGGTTTACATTTTGTACAACGGCCTCTCCCATGACCTTCAACATACATGTGAAATATAGTCTAAATCGATCTGTAGCTTGATACAGCTCCCATGTAAACCGATCTTCCGTTTTTGCTTTTTGAGTCCCTACAAGGTGCAATTCTTATCCGAATGACCTGAAATATTACACAATGACTTCTACAATGTTTAGCATTCAATTCATTTATGGTCTGAGTCGGACTACAGCTTGATATAGCTCCAATAGCATAACAGTTCTTATATATTATTCTTTGTTTGTCTAAAAAGAGATAACGAGCAAAGAACTCAATAAATGCAATCCATGGTGGAGGGTATAAAAGTTTCGGTCCGACCGAACTTAGCACGCTCTTACTTGTTTTTTATTCAAATGGAAATGGTGTAGAATTAGCTTATTACTTTCTTCAATTTAAATCTTTTCTAAAAGGAAGTAGTACTATTGACCTGTTGGTTTTGTTCCATGTTATACCCAGACAATGTTCAATAGCTTGAAATTTGGCCACCTAGGCAGAACATAGCAATACAATAATCCATGGGTGCTATGAGATTTAAGTTATTAACCTGTTCTACTTTACAAATTCCTTACTTCATACCAATGACTTTCATTCGGTTCATTTCGTCATTTTAGAGCTAATTTCTTTATCAGAGGCTTTTCTATTGTTTTTGTTTGTGGGAAAGTTGATATTTTTTAAATTCTACCCTCAAACCATGTGGAACGAAGTTGAAGACCAGTAGCTAACTCAAAGCCAATGCCAATCGAACCGGCGAATGAAGTTCATAAAAATTAAAATGAATAAGGCCTGATCATAGTGGGTTTGGCTTTGGTGTTTATTCTGCTTAGCTCTGACTTTAGGGCACATGGCGACAGCAGACACATGAATAACAACATGGACGCAAGCATCTTAATCCATTTGCCTTGGAGTGGGGTTATGTGTAAGGAAAGCAAAGTGGTATGAATGTGGGTCTATGGAAAGCTTGTTTTGACGTTCAGGGATTTGCTGGTGTAAGACTTCGATATAAATGCAATTACAAAAGGATTGACTACCTTGCCAAAATGTAAAAAAAATGAAATAAATTATTAAAATTTTTAACGCCTTTGCTTGAGGATTTTGAGTTTTTTTTCCTGTAGTAATTGGTATTTTAACAATGTAATCTGGTTTATTTATTTAATTTTTATGCACATAAAATTATGCTTTTACTTGGGCTAGGCATGGTGTTGATGTTGATATTCCGAACTTGATGCCAAAAATATTAGTGCAAATGAATTGACAGTAAATGGGAGTGGCATTCATCCAATGTAATGTAACTAAACATATTTTTATGAATGTTTGAACACGTCATTGCTTGAAGCACTTTCATGAGTGGGACGGTCAATCTAAGCTAATAAATAAAATCCCCTAGAACAATAATTCGAAGTCGATCTAGTCATGTCCTTCAGTCCATTTGCACGTCTGTCCGTCTGGTTGTGGATATCACGATCGCGGTCGAATAAACAGAGATATCCACATGAAATTTTGCACAGATTCTGTTTACTAATGTACACAGGCCGTAGGGAATTGCAAATGGGCCATATCGGTTAATATTCGGATACAGTTCCCATATAAAATGATCCTTTGATTCTATACTTCTTGAGCTCCTCGAAAACGCAATTGTTATCCGATTGGACTGATATTTTACACGAAGTATTATGTTATGACTTTCCCCATCCTCAGTAGTGGTAAATGAGGTAAAGTCAAAATCGGTGTATAACCTGATATAGCTCGCATACAAACTGTTCTTCCTATTTGACATCTCGAGCCCCTGGAAGCCATAATTGTTGTCCAATTTGGTTGAAATTTGACACGTAATGTTTTGGTATGACTTTAATGGAATGTATTGCCCTTAAGCGATTTCCCGATTTGTTTGTCAATAGAAGCTTACATTTTTGCCTGATTTGGTACGTAAAGTACCAACATTTGGTACGTAAAGTACAGATTTGCTCTTCAATTAAAATCCCAAGACTTGGCCCGGCCGAACTATGCACGTTTTTATACCATTCACCATAGGATGGAGTTATACTAATCTCGTCATTTCGTTTGTAACACCTCGAAATATGCGTCTAAGACCCCACAAAATGTATATATACTTGATGGTCATGACATTTTAATTCGATCTAGCCATGTCCGCCCGTCTGTCGAAAGCACGCTTACTTTCGAAGGAGTAATGCTAGGCGCTTGAAATTTGGCACAAATACTTCTTATTAGTGTAGGTCGGTTGGGATTGTAAATGGGCCAAATCGGTTCATGTTTTAATATAGCTGCCATATAAACCGATCTTGGGCTTTGACTTCTTGAGGCTCTAGAGGGCGCTAGTCTTATCCAATTTGGTTGAAATTTTGCATTTTGGTATAACTGATAATAGCATATAAACCGATCTCCCAATTTGACACTATGAGCCACTGGAAGGCGCATTTTTACACGATTTACGGGAAATTTTGAAGGCGGTTTTTATACCCTCCACTATAGGATGGGGGGTATACTAATTTTGTCATTCTGTTTGTAACTACTCGAAATATTCGTCTGAAACCCCATAAAGTATATATATTCTTGATCGTCGCGACATTTTATGTCGATCTAGCTATGTCCGTCCGTCTGTCTGTCGAAAGCACGCTAACTTCCGAAGGAGTAAAGCAAGCCGCTTCAAATTTTGCACAAATACTTCTTATTAGTGTACTTCTTATTAGGTTGGTATTATAAGTGGGCCATATCGGTCCATGTTTTGATATAGCTGCATTAGGTTTGACTGAAATTTTGCACATAGTGTTTTGATATTTGATTCCAACAACTATGCGAAGTATGGTCCTAATCGGTTCATGTTTTGATATAGCTGCCATATAAACCGATCTTGGGTCTTGACTTCTTGAGCCTCTAGAGAGCGCAATTCTCATCCGATTTGGCACAAATTGTGTACAACGTCTCCTCCCATGGCCTTCAACATACGTGTGCAATATGGTCAGAATCGATCTATAGCTCGATACAGCTCCTTTATCAACCGATCTCCCGATTTCGCTTCTTGAGCCCCGAATCGGACTATAACTTGATATAGCTGCTCCTCCGTCCTTATTCAAAGAACTCGACGGATGCGTCCATGGTAGAAGGTATATAAGATTCGGCCCGGCCGAACTTAGCACGCTCTTACTTGTTTTCCATGACTTCTAACAGCCATGACATATACGGTCCATATCGGTCAATTACTTGATGTTGCTCATATATATATTAAAAAAGTTATTCAAAGAACTTGACAAATGCCATCCATGGTGGAGGGTACATTAGATTCGTCCCGACCGAACTTAGAAGAAGCAATATGAATGCTAATGTATCAAACAATCTACTTTGCATGTACCAATAAACACCGCAAGAATAAAATAACAACTAAGCCAATTTTGATGCGCCGTTTACAGTTATTGTTCCAGCCACAATGTCCAGCGGTATTAAACGTAGCTTCTAATTAAATGCATCAGATGATGTCATCGTCAGTGTGGCTGTGATACACAAACAAACGATCCTTTGAGTCTGGTTGAGTATTGAACAGTGGGTGGACTTTTCAAGTGCCGTCCACCAGACCACAACATATAGCATAATAGGTCTAACAACTGCAGTATACAGCCAGTGTACGACACGCGGTTTAAAGGCCCAAATTGAGCAAAGTTGAGGGTCTAAACAGCGTTCACCATTGCCTGAGTAGAGCTGGCAAACTATCGATGACACTTTTGATAGTTTAATTTTAGCGCCAATTTTTGTTGAAATTAACTATTTTTTGATAAAAATAATAATTAACCTATAATTTTATAATTCATGAGCCAAATCATAGTTTTTTAATAGAAAGCTTACAAAGTTATGACAAAACAACAAATACGGATGAGTTTGTCTCATATTTGCAAATTTTATGACATGCATCGATATTTTCTCTTTTGTAGAATAGAAAATAACACTCTATAGGTTCAGTACTGTAAAATTGAGTAATTTTGTATGTTTGTATGGCTTCTTAGCCCCAAATTTGACACCTGAACCCACAGAAATTCCGACCACGAAATGTTGTTCCCCAATCCCGCTGTGTCACCTCTTAAACCCCAAAAAGGAGAAATTTCCTTTCTAAATAATAATCATCATGTAAACTGAGTTTATAACAATGTCAAACAGTTTCTGGTTCTTTGCCATAGGTGTAGGATTGTATTAGGTCGGAAGTGCAAATGCAAATTTTGCCCATGAACATTCCACTAAGAAATAGGGGCAAACTTCTCACAAATCAATGACTACAGTCCGATTCAAGTTTTAAGCTAAATGATAAGGGCCTCCATTTTGTAGTCCGAACGGCGTGTCGACACCTCTTTGGAGAGAAGTTTTACATGGCTTAGTACCTCACAAATATTGCCAGCATTGGGAGGGGAAACCACCGTTGAAAATTTTTTCTGATGGTCTCGCCAGGATTCGAACCCAGGCGTTCAGCGTCATAGGCGGGCATGCTAACCTCTGCGCTACGGTGGCCTCCAGGAAGTGAAAACCCCAAAATATAGCTCGAATATAGCTGATTAGTTATGGTACAGGTATCCAGGTTTGTAGTTGCTATTTGAAGCTCGGTTTGGTCGAATTTAAGCGTTTTTACATGTTTTCTTTCCAAATATGCATATTTTATAACATACTTAGCAAATTTGTCGATACTATCGACAGTTAAGAAGAAAAATATCGAATCTATAGAATGTGCCAAATATCGATGGTTTACCAGCTCAAATTGAGCCGTTATTTGATAAAAAGTATCAGATCCAACTCGAACTAAAATATCCCTGGTAATATAAGGTATGTAGACTTTCATACGGATGGTTCATGACTAGACGACCAGTTGGCGTTTGGGGTCTACTCTGAAGAACTAGACCACTTTAGTGTGTATTAATTGGAGATTCTTGCAGTTATAGAACTATGGAATGGCAAGCAGCCTGGGCTGTAGCGGATCTCTCTATGAGATTGCTAAAAATATATCTGTTCAGGGTGGTGGTCCACAGAGATTTCCCAGGGAATTGTAGAGCAGACTTACGAGATAGTGTATTGTTACAACATAACATTCACTGTGAATATCACTATCTTTTGAATATGAACACCCCTTATTTAAGGCCATATCTTTTCTATATGTTTGGTATTAGATCGAACAGCTGTAATATCATATGTTTAGAATTGTTGTAAATTTTTAAGGATTATTTTGTAAGAATAGACTAAGGACCATTATACGAAATATGAACGATGAGATGAAAATAAATCATATGAGTGATAAAGATCTTAAACCGACCTCAATCCTTACAAAAGCTGTTTATATTGAGTTTTTCTTTTTTTACAATGGCAACCAGTTGTGCCTTTTATGCCAGTGGCATTATATTGTAATTTGCCGACAAAATAATTAGAAAGGCCCTAGCATACACATACAGCCCTAAAAACCCTTATGCAGTCCAGGCTAGCATTTTGAAACAGTGTGCCGATCAACTTTCCTATCCTTTATTGATAATGTATAATAATTCATTAAAATCTGGATATCCACCGCAGACATGGGAATAATCTTTTATTATGCCATTGTTTAAATCTGGCAGTCGTAATGATACCTGTAATTACAGGGGTATCTCCGTACTTAGTGCTATTCCCAAGTTAATGGAGAAGATATTGACGGAATCCATTTCTCATCAGGCTTCTTCATTGCTCTCTTCATGTCAACACGGATTTAGGAAACCACGCTCAACAAATCTGTTGGAATTTACATGTATTGTCAACATTGCTTTCAGGGGCAATAGACAGACTAATACCGTATACATGGATTAAAGTAAAGCGTTCGATATGGTTAATCATACACTTCTGATGATGAAATTAGATAAACATGGTTTCAGTAATTCGGTGTTCAAATGGCTAAGTTCGTATCTGATTGGCCGTACACAAAATGTAAAATTTGGAAATGCGGTCTCTAAAACCATCTTTGTTTCCTCCGGTATTCCCCAAGGCAGCCATCTAGGCCTGAACTTGTTTTGTCTTTTCATTCATGATATACCTAAAATAATAAAGCATTCCAAAATTTTGACGTTTGCCGATGATGTGAAAATATTTAGGTCTGTTAATGACCTATATGAACAGTTATGCAACTGAATATTTCCAAATGCAAAATAATGCATTTGTCAAGACGAAATCTTTTTATCACAAATTATTTTATCGAATCCGAGAGCTTGAATCAGTCGATTCATTTAAAACCCTCGTTGAAATTTTCGTAACCATTTATCAATGGCAGTTGGTAAAGCTTACGGCGCCCTTGGATTTATGAAATATTGGAGCAGAGAATTTAATGATACTTCTGTGACAAAAAATGTATGCACTTCTTAAGTACGTTGCAAACTTGAATGCGAATCTATAGTATGGGATCCTTACTATACTCTTTACTCTAATCTGTTCACATCCTGGGTGGATGTGGGTGGGATCTGGAGTCTTTACCTTCATATGCGTTTAGAGCGAACCTAATTAAACTACCTACATTGCCAAGCCGGAGCACTATTTAGAATATTAACTATACCCTACACCACTACTGTGGTACAGGGTATTATAACTTAGTGCATTTGTTTGTAACACCCAAAAGGAAGAGAGATAGATCCATTGATAAGTATATCGATCGACTCAGAATCATTTTTTGATTCAATTTAGCTATGTCCGTCTGTCCATGTTAAATTGTGTACAAACTACAGGTCGCAATTTTGTTCCGATCGCCTTAAAATTTGGTATGGGCATGTTTTTCGGCTTGGAGACGAAGCCTATTGAAATTGGAAAAATTCGGTTCAGATTTGGATATAGCTCCCATATGTTCGTCCGATTTGCAGTGATACGGCAATAAATTGGTCATTTGTTAACCGATTCTCTCGAAATTTGACAGGAAGGATTTTCTTATGACTTTCGATATTACTGGTGAATTTCATGGAAATCGATTTAGATTTGGATGTAGCTCCCATATATATGTTCGTCCGATTTGCAGTAATACTGCAATAAAATCGTCATTTGTTAACCGATTCTCTCGAAATTTGACAGGAAGGATTTGTTTTGACTCTCGATATTAACGGTGAATTTCATAGAAATGGATTGAGATTTGGATATAGCTCCCATATATCGTCCGTTCGTCCGATTTGCAGTAATACAGCAATAAGATGGTTATTTGTTAACCGATTCTCTCAAAATTTGGAAAGAAGAATTTTATTATTACTCTTGATATTACTGGTGAATTTCATAAAAATCGGTTTAGATTTAGATATAGCTCTCATATATATATCGCCAGATTTTCTCTTCTAGGCTCACTGTAAGCGCATTTATTTACCAATCTTCCCAACATTTTGTACAACGCTTTTCTTCCACAATATCCATAAAGTGGTCGAAATCGGTTCAGATTTAGACAGAAATTTGAGAAATATTGCAATAAAGAGTCAATTTGTTAATTGATTCTGTCGAAATTTGTCACGAAGGATTTTCTAATGACTCTTATTATTACTGGCGAATTTGTATATCGCCCGATTTTCACTTTTAGACCAATCTTATCAAAATTGTGCACAACGCTTTCCTCAATGACTACCAGAATATCTGTATAAATAATATAAAGAAGTTTGGTCAAAATCGATTTAGATTTTGATGTAGCCCCCATATATATGTTCTTTAAATTTTGGATAATTTGTTGTCATTTGTCAACCGTAGTTATTACATTTTGAACATATTTGCTTTGCTCGAAATATGACACAGCAATTTTAATAACCCATCTGAATACATCCGCCGAGGTCCATCAAAATTGGTTCAGAATTAGATATAGCCACCCTTTTGTATTTATAGAGTAGGTGTAGGGTATTATAAAGTCGGCACCGCCCGACTTTTGCCTTTCCTTACTGGTTTCGTAATGAGTACCATCCATGGGAAAATTGAGTCAGAATTTCCCTAATTGTCTCGATCAGACATACCAGAAATTTTCAATTATTGCGTATAACGTATTATACAACAAATTTTGCAGATAATGATCCCTTTCGACGTACATGCTATTAATTTAACAAGTTCTATAATATCATAAACTTATCTGAGAATCGAGACACATCTTATATATAAAAATCAATTTGTGTTTGAAAGTTTGTTTGTATGTTTGTGTGTTCCTTATAGACTCAGAAACGGATGAACCGATTTTCTTGAAATTTTCACAGATGGTGCATAATGATCCCGTGGTGAAAATAGGGTACTACATTTTTTGATATCTAAAAGCGGGGCGGACCCTCCCCCTTACCCTAATTTTCAGAAACGCCAGATCTCGAAGATGGGTGGTGTAATTTGAGCGAAATTTTATGTGCTCCCATATAGTACCCTAAAAATAAAAATTTTCTATCCAAATTTCGGATGGGGTACCTAGGGGGGCCGCCCCATCCCCAAAACCTACTAAATATATATATCGACCAATCACGACAATATGGGACTCAAATGAAAGGTATTTAAGATGGGAAAACGTATCTGATATCCATTTGTCGAACCAAGTGCTAGGTGGACCACCCCAACACCCAAAACACCCCTAAATCGGACATATTTACCGATCATGGCAATATGGGACTCAAATGAAAGGTATTTGCGAGTAGAATACGAATCTGATATCCGAATGTGGGACCACGTTTCTGGAGGTCCACCCCTTCCCCAAAACACCCCCAAACAGGACTTATTTACCAAGTGTTTGGGGGGCCGCCTCTCCCCAAAAACATCCCCCAAAGGGGACAAATTTACGACCATAGCCACATGGGGCTCAAATGAAAGGTCTTTGTGAGTGAAGCACGAGTCTGATATCAATATTTGGGAAAAGTGTCTATGGGGCCACCTCACCCCCACAACACCACCTAAATAGTAAGTATTTGTTGACTTTTGCAATATGAGGATCAGATAAGAGGGCTTTTAGTGTGGAACACGAATCCGATATATATTTTCAAGGTCAACTCACTGAGTGGCCGCCCATCCCCCAAAACTCCCCCCAATCCGGTCATGTTTGCCGACTATGGAAATATGGGGCTCAAATTAAAAGAATTTGTGAGTAGACCACGTATTTGAGATCAGCAATAGGGACCAACTGTCTAGGGGACGTCCCACCACCATAACAACCCCCAATTAGGACGTATTTGCTCACCAAGACAATTTGGGTGGAACTAAATATTTATAGTTTTTAGGGCCAATAACCCAAACCGGACATATTTGCTGGCTTTTGCAATAAGGAGTTGAAATGAGATTTGAAAACGAACTTGATATCCAATTTTGAAGCCAATGGCAATATGGGGTTCAAATAAATGATATATAGATATATGAGAATAGAGCACGTTGCTGATAAATTTTTGGGGCTTAGTGTTTGGGCGACCACCCCAGTCCCCAAAACACCCCTAAATCGGCCATATTTACCGACCATGTCAATGTGGAGCTTAAATGAAAGGTATTGGGGGTAGAGCAAGAATTGATACCCACTTTCGGGACCGATTTTCTGGGGGTCTACCCCTTTCCCAAAATACCCAACAAGCAACAATTTTTTAGTGACCATCGCAAAATGGGGCTCAAATAAAGGTATTTGGGAGTAGAATACGAATTTGATATCCAAATTTAGGACCATGTATTTAGGGAATCACCCCTTTCCCAAAATACCCCGCAAAGGATAAACATTTTTCGACCATGCCAATATATGGTATTTAAGATTAGAAAACGAATTTGATAGCCTACTTTGGGCCATGTGTTTGGGGGACGCCTCATCGTGTAAACTGCCCTAAACCAATGGCAATATGGGGTTTAAATAAATGGTTTTTGAAAGAAGTGCACGATGCTGATATTTTTTCAGGGCCAAGTGCCTGGGGGACCACCTCACCCCCGAAAACACCCCTAAATCACATATCATGAGAGTGGCGGGCTGAAATATACAATAGTATTTAAAGTACATCCAAACTAAAATTCGTATACCAATAGAGATCATATGGGATTCGGTCAAAGGCACTTATATTCTTAAACAATTAGTCAAGCGATATACTATATTCGTGGCATGGTATTTCACTAAAAGCTCTTTAATTGTCGAAAATAAATATTCCAAGGAAACTTTTGTTCCAAATAAAGTAAAAGAAGGCGCAGCGGAGCGGGCCCGGGACAGCTGGAACAAACTGTGTTCCAGAAACATCTTTCTCAACCATAAAAATCTTCCAGCACCCACCCATATACAATGAATTGTAATGTTATGATTACGCTTCTTAAGAAAAAGTAATGCTCTCTATGGTTAGAGATGTTCCTTTATAATTAATTGAATAAATATGACTTAACATCATTATTTACAGCAGAGAAATTTCAAATGAGACAAATAACAGCAGTCAAACATGCAGTATTGTGGCAAGCTTTCATTCATCAAGATGCCATAAAAACTTGTTAGCTAGGTATGGCCTAGAATAGGATAGTATTATTTGCTTTTAGAATAGTTGGAAGCCATGATAAGAATATGAACAAGTAAAAGCGAATTAAAATCGACTGAGCATACACTGATTTCAGTACTAATCGCATTTATCAAGTTCTTTGGACGACTTCTAGATATAATCAGACACTAAAAGTCTTAGCCAAATTGATCTTGCATATGTATCATAACAGGACGTATGGACTACGAGCTCACTTTTGCAAAATCGGGGAGGGAAGTGAAGGAATGTGTAGAGTATGTGGGGAAGATGATGAGACGTTGGAGCATGTCCCGTTTCATTGCTCGGCTTTCGCGGCTAAAAGACACCGGCACATAGTGGGGGATACAACAACAGACATGAACCAACTTAAGGGTGTGGTATGGAAAACAATTAGAGATTTTATAATTAGCATGGAATTCCTGACTTAGGTTTTCTTTCTCAAGGTTACTTTTTATACCCACCACCATAGGATGGGGGTGTACTAATCTAGTCAATCCGTTTGTAACACCTCAACATATTGATCTGAGACCCCATAAAGTATATATATTCTGGATCGTCTCGACATTCTGATTCGATCAAGCCATGTTCGTCCGTCCGTCTGTAGAAATCACGATAGCGGTCGAACGCGTAAAGCTAGCCGCTTGAAATTTTGCACATATACTTCTAATTGATGTAGGTCGTTGAGGATTGCAAAGGGGCCATATCGGTTCAGATTTGGATATAGCTCCCATATAAACCCATCTTCCGAGTTGACTTCTTGAACCCTTACAAGCCGCAATTTTTGTCCGATTTGGCTTAAATTTTGGCCTTAGTGTTCTATTATGACTTCCATGTGATGTTCCGTTATGACTTCCAACAACTGTGCCAAGTACGGTCCAAATCGGTTTTAAGCAGGTGTATTCTTTTAGTCATTCAAAATATCAATTTTTGAAGTACATATTTTAGATCGTCGTAAAAGTCTAAGACGATTTAACGATGTCCGCCCGTTTGTTGAAATTTATCATAGATCCATATTTTCGATATGCAGTCTAAGTTCTTAAATGCTAACTGCTATACTCGTATGGACCAATTAACCAATTTAGAGTCTAACGCTCACAAAAGACGCATTTCTCTCAGGATTCCCGAATCGAGTATGGTCCACATCAGACCATATTTAGATATAGCTCCCATATTCACTGATCTGCCGGTTTAGGGGCTTTAGCCCATAACAGGCACCTTTATTTCCCGATTTCGCATAAATTTTGAACAGTGAGTTCTATTAAATCCCCTGCCATCCTTGCCAATTACGATCGAAATCGAATATAGTTACTATATACACCAATCTTCCGATTTAGGATCTTAAACCCATGGTAAGAGGATTATTGCCGATTTCGGTGGAAAATAAAATTGCATAAGGCTTGGCGGTACTTGAATTAAATTTGACGCAGATCATCTCTTAACTCGATATAACTATAGTATTGTAGTATGGCCATTATGTTCCCTCGGCGATCGGTCGTATAGACCGAAACGAGCTTGCTCGCCTATAAGAACTTGATGAGGACCGCCAAATCCATATGCGAAAGTGGATATAACAACAACAACATGATATTGTAGAGATGTAATGATATTGGATTATAAATATATCCATGGTGGTGGGTATTCGAAGTTCGGTCGTGCGGAACTTAATGCGTTTTATCTTGTCTTCTTTAATAGTTTATTGATATTATAATCCTTATAGATTGGACTATTGTTATACCACGGGAAAAGCGAAGTTGTTTTTTAGTTCCTATCTTTCAACCATTCAGATCGCTGTAAAAAGCACAATAACTTGAAAATGTTCACAACTGCTGATTCAGACAGAGCTATTAAGCTATCTAGTTTAAACACCTAGGACAGCTGTGGGAGGTTTTTGAATTCAAAAGTTGGCTCCCCATAGGTCTAATGACTGCCTTGCTGTCTGAGAAGATATTTATGGCAATCTTCGTTATTATACCTTCCACATTCTAAGTCGATTTAGCGCTTTCCGTTCGTCTGCTGAAACCACGCTAACTTTCGAAGTAATAATGCTAGGCTTTCGAAGTTTTGCAAGAATACATCCCATTAGTGTGGGTCGGTTGGGATTGTAAATGGGCTATATTGGTCCATATTTTGATGTAGCTGCCATATAAACTGATTCTGGATCCTGATTTCTTAAGCCGCTAGAGGGCGCAATTATTGTCCGATTTGACTGACCTTTTGTTTCAACTTCTAACAACTGCGTCAAGTATGGTCCAAATAGGTTCATGACTTGACATAGCTCCCATATCCTTTAAATTTTGCATGAAGTGTTTTGTTTAAAATTACACCAACTGTGCCAAGTATTGGCCAACCGATTTGGGCAATTACCTGATATAGCACCCATATAAACATATAAATCTCCTGATTATACTTCTTGTGTCTTGAACGGCGCAATTCTTATCCGATTTGACTGAAATTCAATTATGGCCCCAATCGGTTCATAACTTGTTACAGCTCCATTGCATAGCAATTCCTTTGCTATATCATTTGTTTGCCTAGAAAGAGATATCGATCAAAGAACTCGACAAATGCGTTGATTAGGCTTGATCTTTAATTTTGTTGTATGTATTTTTCTAAGCAGCACTTTAAGTCTACCTGACCATACATAAAAAATAACTTATACCCACCGCCTTAGATTGCGGGGTATTCTAATCAAGTTATTTTGTTTGTAACGAAACATTCGTCTCAGACCCCATTAAGTATATATACCCATGATCGTCTCGACGTTCTGAGTCGATCCATGTCCGTCAGTCTGTCCATCCGTCTGTCGAAATCACGATAGCGGTCGAACGCGTAAAGCTAGCCGATTGAAATTTTGCACAGATAATTAATATTTATGGAGGTCGTTGGGGATTGCAAATGGGTTATTGGTTCAGATTCAGATATAGCTCTCATATAAACCGATCACCCGATTTGACTCCTTTAGCCCCTGGAAGTCGCAATTTTTGTCCGATTTGGCTTGGATTTCCAACAACTTGCCAAGTACGATTCAAATCGGTCTATAACCTGGTATAGCTCCCATATAAACCGGCCTCTCGATTATCCTTGTTCGGTTCCCACAAGCTTTAATTTTTGCTGGTTTGACAGAAGTTTGGTATGTGGAATAAAATTATGCCATTCAACCAACTTTATTTTTATAAATTTTTAGCAGTATCCATGGTGGCAAGTTCCAAAGATTCGGCACGTTTAAGGCTCTATTACACGGCATGTAGATGTCTTATGACATATCAAATTTAGCACATGTAGAGTTGTACATGTCGTGTGATACAAATAACAAATACAGATGAGAATAATCTTTCAAAATAGCACATGAATTTTTTTTCGATTAGAGCGTTCTCTATTCCTTCTGACAAAAAATCAGCTGTTTTTGTTGTTAGTCGAATGAAAGCAACCCCAAATTAAATTGTTTTCACAAATTTATGATTGAACCATTCTATCTCACAAATTGAACAATTGCTACTCATAAAAAAATCACCCTTTGCTCAAATTTTTAGGTAATGTCATATGAAAATATCATTTGTAATTACATGTGAAGAAAAAAAGTGGCATGTAATAGGACATCTACGTGCCGTGTAATAGCGCCTTTAGCACGCTTTTAATTGTATTGCTTCGATTTGCCAAATACCGTTACGAATACAAAAGTAATTTTGGAATATAAAAAATGGATGTGTTCAGAGAAAATTTATTGATTTGGAAATTAATTTTTCGATTTATGACGCGGCTGTGGACCGCAATGCATTGTGCGAATTTTCAATATATGCTAAATCGGGTAATAAATGCAGCTTTTATGAGCCTTAAACCCTAAATCGGTCTATATGGGGGCTATATTAACATATAAACCGATGTGGCCCATATTCAGTATGGATGCAAATCTTAACACACATCATTGTGGCAAGTTTCTGCGAAATCGGGCAATAAATGGGGCTTTTATGGGCCAAAGACCATAAATCGGCGGATCGGTCTACATGGAGGCTTTATTAAGCTACAGACCGATCTGAACCATATTCGGCACGGGTATCGGGAATCTTAATACAAATCATTGTCCTAAATTGCAGCAAAATCGGGTGATAAAAACAGCTTTTATGAGACTGAGACCTTAAATGGTGAGATCGGTGTATTTCGGGCTATATCAAGATCTAGTCCGATATAGCTTATCTTCTAACTTAGCTGCCTATGGACAAAAAATTAAGTTTAAGATATTGAGCAAAGTTTCAGCTCAATATCTTAATTTTTAGAGACTGTTGCTAGATCGTTTAAATTTAACGAGGACCATGAATATATATACTTTACTAGCCGAACCGGGACCGCTCCGCTGCGCCTTCTTTAACTCTCGTATATCTTTTTAGGCTTGGGACACTTCTCCCTGAATCTGTATATCGTATTGGTACCACTGTAACCGCTTATAACTCTGAACGCCTGCGTTCAAATCCTGGCCAAAACATCGGACAAAATTTAAAGCGGTGGTGATCCCCTCTTAATGCTGGCGACATTTGCCATATATGGTCATGTAAGAAATACTCCCTTAAAAGGTGTTGGACTTCGGCACGCCATTCGGACTCCGCTATAAAAAAGTACCTTATCATTGAGTTGAAACTTGAAATCGGAAAGCTTCCATTGATGTGTGAGAAGTGTGGCCCTTCTCGGTTCCTGGGTAAATTTTTACTCCACTTCCAAATACCTGTTTTTGAGTCCTATACTATCATATTTGTAAATATTTCCGGTATAGAGAGACACTTGCCCCTTTTTGTGCTTATACGCTTCCTGCTCTACTTCAAATACATTTTATATGAGCCCGATAGCAGCATGATCGGTAAATAAATTCTGTTCGAGGGTGGGGTGGACCCTAGGTATCTTATCCCGAAAATGAGTATCAATTTCCCGAAAATCAATCAATTTAAACATTAAATAGCATTTATATAATAGGGAGGTGTTTTCGGGTGGGGCAGTTCCCCAAACACATGGCTCTTCAATTGGATATCAAATTCTTTTTTTTTCTCAAGCACCTTTCGTTTGAGCTCTATATTGTCGTGATTGGTCCATATAACCATTTGGTGGGTTTTGGACGGCACCCGACCCCAACAATAGAAACCGTGATTTGTTTTGACTGCGAGAGTGTAAAAAAATTTCGAACGAATCGCATTACCAATCTCCGATATTTGGTGTTTTTAAAAATTAGAGTAATGAGAAGTGCTTTTTAGGGGAGGGATTGCACTCAGAAATTTCGAGTAAAATATGGATATCAACTTCGTGCTGCACTCCCAAATCCATCGGTAAATATGAACTGTTTGGAGCGTGTTTTGAGGCTGGGACGGCCAGTGGCTCTTTGCCCTGCAATAGATATCAAATTTGTTCTATACTCCCAAATATCGTTGATTTGAGTTCCATATTGCCATAATCGAAAATAAAGTTCAGTTTAGAGGGAGCTTTAGGGCGTACCCCCAAACACTTGGCTCCAAAATTAGATATCAAATTCGTTTTCTATTCTTTCTAATAGCCTTCACTTGAGTTTCATATTGTCATAATGGGTCAATAAATCTATTTTACATATTTTTTTTGGAGAAGAAGCGCCACCTGGACTTGAACGCAAATTTTAATGTCATATTCGTAACATCCCTTTCATTTGAGACCCATACAGCCATGGTCAGCTAATATGCTATATATTTGGGGATACTCGGGGGGGGGGGGGGGGGGTCGACCTCCCATTACTTGGACCAGATTTTTATGCCATATTTGTAATCTACTGTCGAATACTTTCCATTTGAGGCCCATATTGACATGAACGTCGAATTTATCTGTTTTGAGGAGTTTTTGGGTTGGGGAGGCCCGCTGGGTACTTGGACCCAAATTTTAATACGATATTCGTTTTCTGGTCTCTTTGGTTTTAATTGGTGTTGTTGGTGTAATCCGATATCTAAAAATTAAATAACCTATGTTTCCTTCCAGACAAACTTACACAATCTGTGAAAATTGATTTTGGGTGGTATTTTTTGGGTAACGGGGGAGGGTCCGCCCCCTTCCGAAATTAACAAATTATAAAGCCTATTTCTCCTCCCAGACCATATTCGCAATCTAGTCCAGAATACCTTTCATTTGAGTCCCATATTGTCATGATCGTTCAAAACCCCTATTTTAGATGGTTTTGGGGTTGGGGAGGCCCCTCAGTTACTTGGACCCAATTTTTAGTATGAAATTCGTACTCTTGAATACCTTTCATTTGAGTACCATATTGTCCCGATCGGCCCACTCTTATTTTTGGGTAGTACTTTTGGTGTAAGGGGAAGGGTCCGACCCCCTTCCGATATCAAACAAGTAAAAGCGTGCTAAGTTCGGCCAGCCCGAATCTTATATACCCTCCACCATTGATCGTACTTTTGATTTCTTATCTATCTCTTTTTAGACAAACAAAGGATAGAAGAAAAGAGTTGGAGACCACAGTAGAAGTCTATTAGTAAAATTTCAGCCAAATCGAATAAGAATTGGGCCTTTTAGGGGCTCAAGAAGTAAAATAGGGAGATCGGTTTACGGGGGAGCTGTATCAGGCTGAAGACCGATTCAGACCACATTTGACACGTATATTGAAGGTCATGGGAGAAGCCAGTGTACAAAATTTAAGCCAAATCGGATAATAATTACACCCTCTTGAGGCCCAAGAAGTCAAGATCCCAGATCGGTCTATATGGCAGCTATATCAGTTTATGGACCGATTTGAATCATATTTGGCACAGTTGTTGGAAACCATAACAAAACATCTCATGCTAAATTTCAGCCAAATCGGATATGAATTGCCTCCTCTAGTGGCTCAAGAAGTCAATATCCCAGATCGGTTTATATGGCAGCTATATCAAAACATGGGCCGATATGGCCCATTTACAATCCCAATCGACCTACACTTATGAGAAGTATTTGTGAACAATTTCAAGCGGATAGATTTACTCATTCGAAAGGAAGGACGGACAGACGGACGGATTTGGCTAGATCGACTTAAAATATCATGGCGATCAAAAACATATATGTATACATTATGGGGTCTTAAACGAATATTTCGAGCAGTTACAAACAGAATGACGAAATTATGACCATAATCATACGTGTTTATTATGGTCTGAATCGGTCTTTAGCCTGATACAGCTCCCATATAAATCTATCTCTATTTTACTTTCTGAGCCCCCAAAGAGCGCAGTTCTTATTCGAATTGGCTGAAATTTTACACAGGTCTTCAACATGTAATTTAATTGTGGTCCGAACTGGACCATGTCTTGATATCGCTCTAATAGCTGAGCAAATCTTTTATTTTATCCTTTTTTTGTCTAAGAAGAGATGCCGGGAAAAGAACTCGACAAATGCGATCCATGGTGGAGGGTATATAAGATTCGGCCCGGCCGAACTTAGACGCTTTTACTTGTTTATACTTTTCTAGCCGCTGTTGTCATAGTGGACAATATAAAATTGATAATTATCTTCCTTCCTTGAGGGACACCAGTTGCTGTGCATTATTTTAGTACTTTATATAGTGGAAATCAAGATTAATCATTTATTATCTGCTATCGCATGATATCGACAACTTACCAGTAAAACTATGCACTGGTATTCTATTCAGAATTGCACTGGATAGGATTTAAATAAAACAGCAAGTATAAAGTAAGCTAGTTTACCCGAAATACGAATTAGCAACGTCTATGTTATTTAAAAAAAAAAACAAATTGTTACTCTTGTCTTGCCGGCACACTTCGCAGCTATTGTGAATGTTTACTCCAACATTTTATTACTTTTTCACAAAGATAAATAAGAGCCATACGGAGAGCAAAAGAGCGCAAGAGGAATTACAAAGCAATTCCTCTTTCGTGAGAATGTTGGTGTACTTAATACACCAACACTCTTGTTCACAAGACGAAAACTGAGAATTTGGATCTGTTTAATAGCTATGACACGCAGAGTTGCCAGAATTTTTGTTCCTATAGCCGGTTGTGCCACTCTGTTCTGCTTTGGAAATAGGATTGGTATTCTATTCGTCTTTTCACGTGAACAACTGTCAAACTCCATATAAAAAAAGGTATAAGTTAAAACACGTGAAATAAATAAATGCATTTTTTACGCTAATGGCTTTAAAACAATTAATTTTAGTGTAGTATGAGGATAAGATTAATGTGGTACAAAAAGTAACATGCAATTATATTAAAAAAACCTATGATATTTTGTTAAAGTTTTTCGCAAGTAATCTGAAAACTGAAGAGAATACTCTGCTATAGTTGTTAATAACGTTGTGGTAATATAATTCTGAATACTTTATTAAATAATTAATTATTGTAGCACACATATATCTATACTTGAATGTATCATTGAGATTGACGCGATTTTGAATACTATCGCACCAGTTTTGATAACAATAATCCATTAAGGCGTTTCTGCATTGAATTTAATAAATATTACAAAAAGATATATCTGTCCGAGAAGAAATAACCCTCAAGATGGGTATTAAGTTCATGTTTCATAGTGAAAACTCGACATTTTTAACACTACAAAAATCTTTACGGTAACATAAATATTATATAACAATTTCTACATAAATTGTAAGGGACTGATAAAAGGAACATATATTTTTAAAGAACAAAACAATACAATTATTGAAACCGTAATTATATGTATTGAGTAAAGGCTAGTTCGCCCGCCTGTCGAAATTGCAAATCGATATAAATCATATAAACAGATCTCCAGATTTGAGTTCTTCAGTCCCTAGAGACCTCAATTTTCATCCGAATGGGATGAAGCTGATATAGCCCCCATACAAACCGATCCACGGATTTGACTTCTAGAGACTCTACAAGCCTCAGTTTTCATCGCATTTGGCTGAAACTTGGTACAATGACCCCTGTTCTGACTTCGAACATCAGTGACTAGTATCCGATCGATCAATAAACATATAAAGAGGTTCTTCGATTTGACTTCTTGAGCCCCCAGAATGCTTAATTTTTGTCAGGTTCGGCTGAAATTTTGTACGAAGTGTTTTTTAAAACCTCCAACAACCGTGCCAAGTACGATCCAAAATGTCTTGTAACCTGATATTACTCCCATATAAACCGATCTTCCTATTTGAAACGTTGAGCTCCTGAACGTAATTGTAGTCGGATTTGGCAGAAATTTGCACGTATTGTTCTGTTATGACTTTCAAAATCCGTGGTAAAAATGGTCCAAATCGGTCTATAATCTGATATAGCTCCTATGTAAAATGATCTCCCGATTAGTTTTCTACGTCACAATAAATTTATATTTTTGGCTGAATTGGCAAAAATTTTGTACATAAAGTACACATATGCCCTTCAACTAAGTCCATTTGTGTAAATTTTTAGTATAATCCATGGTGCGGGAACCCAACACCATATTCAGCGCGGCCGAACTTGTATACCCTGCATAGGATGGGGGTACACTATTTTCGTCATTCCGTTTGGAACACATCGAAATATTGATCTGAAACCCAACAAAGTTTATATATTCTTGATCATCTCTACATTTCAAGTCGATTTAGTTATGCCCGTCCGTCAGTTTGTTGAAAACACGCCAACTTTCGAAGACGTTAATCTATTTGCTTGAAATTTTGCACGAATAATTCTGATAAGTGTAGGTCGGTTGAGATTGTAAATGGGTTATAGCTGTCCATGTTTTGATATAGCTGCCATATCAACTGATCTCGAATCTTGATTTCATGAACCTATAGCGGGAGCATTTCTTATCCGATTTGGCTGAAATTTCGAATGAGGTGTTTGTCTTGACTTCCGCCAACTGACCCATAGCTGAATTATTGTAAAGGTTGTCTCATTTGTACAACAACATAAAAACCATATGGTGAAATCGCCATCTTTCCATTAGGCTGAACTAAATTTTGCCAACATAAACAAAGAAATTTGTGAGTGCGTAAGTTCGGCCAGGCATAATCTTGGGAACCCACCACCATGTATTCTGTTAAAAATTTATACAAAGTTAATTTAGTTGGAGGGCATAATTTTATTTTATATAACAAGCTTCTGTCAAACCAGCAATAATTAAAGCTTCTAGGAGCCGAACAAGGAGATCGAGAGACCGGCTTACATGGGAGCTATATCATGTTATTAACTAATATGAAACGATTTCGCACAGTTGTTGAAAGTCATAATAGAATACTACATGCTCAATATCAACCAAATAGGTCAAAAATTGCGGCTTGTAAGGGCTCACGAAATCAAATCGGAAGATCAGTTTAAATGTGAGTTATAAGGTTATAGACCCATTCGGACCCTACTTGGCTCAGTTGTTGGAATTCATATCGGAACACCACTTGTAAAATTTCAGCCAAATCGGACAAAAATTGCGGCTTCAAGGGGCTCAAGAAGTCAAATCGGGAGATCGCTTTATATTGAGGTTATATCTAAATCTGAACCGATACACCACATTTGCAATCCCCAACGAACTTCATCAATATTAAGTATCTGTGCAAAATATCAAGTTGGCTTTACGCGTTCGACCGTTACCGTGATTTCGACAGACGGCCGCACATATCTAGATCGACACAGAACGTCGAGACGATTAAGAATATATATACTCTATGGGGTCTTCGACGAATTTTTCGAGGTGTTACAAACGGAAAGACTAGATTACTAAACCCCCATCTTAAGGTGGTGGGTATAATAACAACAAAGAGAACGCAAACAAAAATCTGACTTCTTAATATTGCCAAATCTGGCCGGCTGTTAACAGCTGTTCGTATGAGACCACCTTTTTAAATCCGGTTTATAACCCGATATAGACCGATCTCGAACATTGACTTCTTCAATGACTTTGGCTTTGGTTGGTTGACTTTGGTTGAAATTTTGCATGAGGTATTTTGTTTTGACTTTCAATAACTGTGCTAAGAAAGGTTCAAATCGGTTCAAAACCTGATATAGCTGCCATATAAACCGGTTTAAAATTTTGACTTCTGGTGCCTCTAGAAGGCGGAGATACTACCCGGTTTGGACGATAAGTTTTGCTATGACTTCCAACAGACGTACCAAGTATAGTTCAAATAGATTTGTGTTCATGTAAATCTCTGAAATGGTAAACGTGATATATTTTATGACTTCTAATAATCAAGACAAGTACGGTCCATTTGTATCTGTTGATGTATTTATATATTTGAAAAAGTCATTCAAGGAACGTATCAAATGCGATCCATAGTGTAGCGTATGTAAGATTCAATAGGCCGAAATAATCACTTTTTCCTTTTTTTAAATTAACAATTAAAAAGGCGTTAAGTTAGGCCGGGCCGAACATTGGATATCCACCATCTCGGGTACATATGTAAACCACCTTTCGTCAAAATCTGTGCAAATTTATACCCCATAGCAGCTATATCGAAATATGTTCCGATTTGAACCAAATACTAATAAGTAAAAGTCATTGTTCAATTGTATTTAACAAAATATTGGTCTTTTTTGTAGATATATCTAAAAATAAACCGATGTAAACCATAGACGACACGGATGTCGGAAAGCCTTACATAAGTCACTGTTCCAAATTTCAGCGAAATCGGACAATAAATACGCCTTTTATAGCCCCAAAGCCTTAAATCGAGAGATCGGTCTATATGGCAACTAATCCAAAACTGAACCGTTCTGAACCAAATTGATAAAGAATACAACTGTCCCAAATTTCGGCAAAATCGGATAATAAATCTGGCTTTTATGGGCCTAAGACCCTAAATCGGAGGATCGGTCTATATGGCAGTTATATCCAAATCTGGACCGATCTGGGCCAAATTAAAGAATAATGTCGAAGGTCCTAACACAACTCACTGTCCCAAATTTCAGCTAAATGGGATAACAAATGTGATTTTTTTTTTGGGCCTTAGACCCTAAATCTGGGGATCAGTCTATATGGCAGCTATATCTAAATCTGGACCGATCTGGGCCAAAATGACGAAAGATGTCGAATGGCCTAACGCAATTCACTGTCTCAAATGTCAGCAAAATCGGATAATAAATGTGGCTTTTATTGGCCTAAGACCCTAAATCGGCGGATCGGTCTATATGGGGGCTATATCAAGACATAGTACGATATAGCCCATCTTCGAACTTAACCTGCTTATGGGCAAAAGAAGAATCTGTGCAAAGTTTCAGCTCAATATCTCAATTTTTAAAGACTGTAGCGTGATTTCAACAGACAGTCGGACGGACATCGCTAGATGGTCTCAGATTTTTACGCTGATCAAGAATATATATACTTTATAGGAAATGGATATTTCGATGTGTTGCAAACGGAACGACAAAATGAATATACCCCATCCCTCGGTGGTGGGAATAAAAAATCCACTAAATTCTCAAATCAAAAATTTCATCTCCAATTTCAAGGGCAATGCTCAATTGGGGGGGAAGAAACCTACCATTCTGGCAACGCTGCCATAAAGCATAAAACCATATTAGTTGGTATTCTCTGATGGTATTTTCAACGTCATTTTGCCATTGTTTACATTTCATACCGATACATTGAATGGTATGGACGTTGTAGACGGTACACGGAATAGGCGAGCGATAGTGTTTGGCGGCTTTGGGCGATCATTTATCTGGCGGATAATTTGAGTCTCTTACGAGAGAAGTGAGGTGTTTTCGTGTTTGGTTGTTATTGAATTCAGGCAAAAAAAAAAAAAAAAATGAAGTTTGAGCCGTTGAGCGTAAAAGAAATAATTAAATACCTAGAAGAAAAGAGAGAGAAAAAAAACTTAAAAGGTGTATGGTCAAAATAATCAAAATAAACAAACACAGCTTTCTATTGATGGGCAATTAATAAGACAACTTAAATATAACAGATATTTGGAAATTGGTGTCAACGTTTAGTCAGACATGTGTACATATTTAATATTTGAAAAAAAAAAATAAATAAAAAAAATACATAGTATATGTAAAAATAAAACAGATAATAAAAAAATAATAACGAGCCCTTTGGTTTTGTGCAAACATCATCAAAAAGTAGATAACAAAGCAATAATTGTAAACAACCAGAAAATTTGTAACTAAATTACAATTTTATGGTCCGAGCTAGCGAAAAAAATGTTCATGTTCGCGTTTTGAAACAACAACAAGAGAGAGAAACCGTGTGAAAATTGTCGGGTTTCTTTTGCTCGAATACGGAATCGCAAAGTATTCAAGAGTTGGTATACGAACGTGTGAGTACACAATTTGTACTTTATTCGAGGTTATATTAAATTCAACCAAAAAAAATTAAAATATAAACAAAACAAAGAAAATTTCGCAACATTGGAAACAGTGGCAACAACATAATAAAGCATATGAATTTGGTAAACACGGAAGTAACAAGTTCATCATATACCAAGTCAGCATTTGGAAATTCCCAATTTATGGAGTAAAATTATCATAAAGAGAACGAAATAGTGTTTTATGTATTTTCATGTTGCGAAACGAGATCAAAAATTGATGAATCAATCAACGTGTACAATCACAATAGAAAATCCAATGGTAAAAATCATGCAGCAAAAATGTCATCACAAAAATCAATGTAAATAAAAATACGAATAATTTTTCCAAATAAAATTATATATAAATCGCAAAAATTTTACAAAAATCTGTAAGATTTTAAGAAGAGCAAAGCAACAAAAATAATCTGATAAGAAAAAATTATAATAATAGCAATTTCAAAACGAAAACAATTTTCAATTTTGTATGTGAATCATTTGTTGATTCGTCCAGTTTGAATGACCATAAATTAACCTGTAACATCCTGTGTCAGACATTACCTCACTACAAACAACCACAATCACCAACCCTAATAACACTGAAAGCAATCATCATCGCTTCCTGCAAAATTCACCCCTTGCTTGACATTTGTGGTTTTAACTGCCATTGGCGTCATTACTGCCAAAAGGATTATTAATTTTGCCTGCTGTATTTCTTGTACTCATTCAAAGCGAGTTAAAGTAAGTTGCAAATGTATTCGTAGCTTTTGTTTGTATTCCACTTTTTTTTGGGTAAGAGTTTTGAAAAAAGCAGCTGAATTCTAAAGAACAGCTGAAAAATTATTTGAATAAATAGATCAGTGACTTGGCAATTAATTAAATAAACTTGGCCAAAAAATTATATATCTTTAACAAATGTGACTTGGGGCATCCACTTTTGTATACAATTCGTTTTAAAAAATTGTTTCTTTGGTTTTCTATCTAGGCTTTAGATATTGTGGCAAAAGCGGAGGTAGGTCTCTAAAGGTGCTAAGGGAGTTTTGCATATATCAGAAACGATTTCAATGAAATCCAGGGCTACGGAGTCGAGTAGAAATTACTCTTAGGAGTAGCCATGTCCGTCCGTCTGTCTATCGAAAGCACGCTAACTTTCGAAGGATTAAAGTTAGCCGCTTGACATTTTGCACAAATACTTCTTATTAGTGTAGGTCGGTTGTGATTGTAAATGGGCCATATCGGTCCAAGTTTTGATGTACCTGCCATATTTTTGGATCTTGATTTCTTAAGCCACTAGAGGGTGCAATTCCTATCCGATTTGGCTGAAATTTGGTATGAAGTCTTTTATTATGACTTTCAACAACTGTGCTGAGTATGGCTGAAATCGGTCCATAACCTGATATAGCTGTTATATAAACCTATCTGGGGTCTTGACTTCTTGAGCGTCTAGAGGGCGCAATTCTTATCCGATTTGGCTGAAATTTATCATTAGATGTTAAGTTATGACTTCCAACAACTGTGCTGAGTATGGTTTAAATCGGTCTATAACCTGATATAGCTGCCATGTAAACCGATCTAGCATCTTAACTTCTTAAGCCACTAGAGGGCGCAATTCTTATCCGATTTGGCTGAAATTTTGCATGAAGTGTTTTGATATGACTTCTAATAACTGTGTCAAATATGGTGCAAATTCATCCATCACCTGATATAGCCGCCATATAAACCGATCTTGAATCTTGACTTCTTGAGCCTCCAGAGGGCCTAATTATTATCCCATTTGGCTGAAATTTTGTACATGACCTTCAACATGCGTGTCAGATATGGTCCGAATCGGTGTATAGCCTGATACATCTCTCATATATACCGATCTCCCTATTTTACTTCTTGAGTCCCTAAAAGGCGCAATTCTTACACGAATTGGCTGAAATTTTACACAATGACATCTACTATATAACTCCAATATTAAATCATTTCTTTTCTTTTATCCTTTGTTTGCCTAAAAACAGATATCGGGAAAAGAACTCGACAAATGCGATCTATGGTGGAGAATTTACAAGATTCGGCCCGGCTGAACTTAGCACGCTTTTACTTGTTATACCCACCACCGTACGATAGGGGGTATATTCATTCAGACATTCCGTTTGCAGCACATCGAAGTATCAGTTTCCAACCCTACAAAGTATATATATTTTCGATCGTCGTAAAATTATAAGATGATTAAACGATGTCCGTGTGTCTGTCCGTCTATCCGTCTGTCCGTCCGTCTATTGTAATCACTCTAGAGCTTTCAAAAATTGACATATTGATCTGAAATTTGGCACAAATACGTCTTTTTGATTCGCGCTGCTTAAGTTCTTGAACAGGCCAAATCGATTTATATTTGGATATAGCTGCTATATAGACCGATTTTTCGATAACGGATTTTTTTCCGACTTTGCTGAAATTTGAAACAGTTAATAGTTCAAGGCTTCCCGACAACTGATCCAAATATGGTTCGGATCGGACTATATTTAGATGTAGCTGTCATATAGACCGATCTCCCGATAAAGGGTCTGAAGGTCATAAAAGCTTTATTTATACCCGAATTCGCTGAAATTTAAAATAGTGGGTTATTTTAAGCATCCCGTTATCTGACCTAAATATGGTTCAAATCGAACTATATTTAGATACAGCTGTCATATAGACCGATCTGCCGAAAAGGGTCTGAAGCTGCTTTTAAATGCTTTTAAAACATAAAAGAATAGTTTCCTTAATATGTAATGAAGAAAAGTGGATTTTAATGACTTTGATTTAAAACAGCACCTGCTCTTGAAGAGTAGTAAGCTTATCGTCAGGATGGGATGGGTAGCCCATGGGTATATTCATTTGGTCATTCCGTTTACAACACATCTAAATATCCATTTTCGACCCTATAAAGTATATATATATATATATATATTCTTGATCGTTATTAAAATGTAAATGTTTTTGTTGGAATCACTCTACAGTCTTTGAAAATAGAGATTTTGCACAGATTCTTTTCTTGTTCATAGACGGGTTAAATGAGAAGATAGGCTATAACGGACTATTGATATAGCCTATAACGGACTTTTGATATAGCCCCCATCTAATAATCTGCCGATTTAAGGTCTTAGGCCCATTAAAGTTACGTTTATTATCCGATTTCGCTGAAATTTAGGACAGTGAGTTGTGTTAGGCCTCTCGATGTCCTTGTTTAATACTACTCAGATCGGCTTTTATTGTCCGATTTCGCAGAAATTTGTTATAGCGAGTTATGTTAGGCTCCTCGACATCTCTGTTCAATACGGCCCAAATGGGCCAAGATTTGAATATAGCTTGAATATAAAAATACCAATCTCTCGATTTAAGGTCCTGAGCCCATAATATGCTCTGTCGTACGTACCGATTTCACGATTTAAATTCTTGTGACAATAAAAACACGTTTATTACTCGATTTCGCTGAAATCTGACACAGTGAGCAGTGTTAGGCTCTTCGATATTCGTTTTTAATATGGTTCAGATCGGTTTATATTTGGATATAGCTGTATACCGATCTCCCGATTTAAGATTTTCAGCCCATAAATGGTGCATTTTTTAACCGATGAAATTGTTACAACGAGTTGTGTTTAATCCTCTCATAGCGTTCCTGAATATGATGGAGATGGACCTTAGGTCCTTCGACATCCTTCATTAATTTGACCCAGATAGGTCCAGATTTGGATATATTGTAGCTACCATAAAGACCGATACTCCGATTTAGGGTCTTAGGCCCATAAAAGCCACATTTATCATCCAATTTTGCTGAAATTTGGGACAGTGAGTTATGTTAGGCCTTTCAACATCCTTCTTCAATTCGGCCCAGATCGTTTCAGATTTGGATATAGCTGCCATATAGACCGATCCTCCGATTTAGGGTCTTAGGCCCATAAAAGCCACATTTATTATACGATTTTGCTGAAACTTGGGACAGTGAGACTTAGGCCCTTCGACATCCTTCGTCAATTTGGCCCAGATCGGTCCAGATTTCGATATAGCTGCCATATAGACCGATATCTCGATTTAAAGTCTTGGTCCCATAAAATGCGCATTTATTGTATAATCCGATTTCACTGAAATTTGAGACATTGACTTATGTGAGGATTTTCGACATTCGTGTCGTTTATGGTTCAGATCAGTTTATTTGTAGATATAGCTATTAAAAAGATCAATATATTGTTATGCACAATTGAACAATGACTTGTACTTTTAGTATTTGGTCCAAATCGGAACATAATTCGATATAGCTACTATGGGGCATAAGATATGCATTTTTCATCGGATTTTGACGAAAGGTGGTTTACATATATACCCGAGGTGGTATCCAAAGTTCGGCTCGGCCGAACTTAACGCCTTTTTTCTTGTTTCTTTATCTTACCGGATGGCGTTTGAACCTAAGCCTAAACCATGGCGCAGAGAGGACTATATTTATATATAGCAATAGCTCGGGGGATCTACTAGCTTAAGGTCATGAACCAATTAAAAGCGCATTTATTATTATGAGTTGTATTTCATCTCCCGACATCTTCGTCTCATATAGTCCACATCGAACGATATTTGGATACCCGTGCCATATAGACCGATCTTCGTCTATATGGCACCGAACTATTGTATATTCGATAAGGTTTTGTAGGAAGCTACGCGCAACAGGCACTGCGAAACAAAAAAAATTCTGTTGACAATTCTATGTGAAATGTTCTTATATTGATTAATGCATTGCTATTTAATTAAGCCATTAAGGTGGCTTAATTCTGCCTTTCATCTGAATGCAGAATGCACTACCATTTTACAGCCAAAAGAAGTTAGATATTATTAAAAAGTGATTGGAAACATTTCTATTTCTACCAAAAAATTAATTTACTCTGAAACTTTCTAAAGTATTAATGATTTGATTTAAATGCATGCCATATTTCCATCCTCCAGTCAGCCATCAAACCAGATAACCTGTCATTATAACTATAACGCTCTTACCAGCCGTTTGGCCTCATGCATAATTCCAGAGCGGTCTTTTTTCTTGTGGGCTCCATCAGAAGCAACTGATAATTGGTCGTTAGCTTTACCTTTTGTCCGTCCGTCCGTTCCTACTGTCTATCTTGCGAGTTTTGTGTCTTAGCATGTGGCGTCTGTTTTCGGTTGTTTGTGCAAGTGATCAGCGATCTTTCACAAGATCGCTGCTTGCAACAGGTGAAAATGTGTTTGTTTTTCACGTTGCCTAAAATACCAGTTTATATGGTCGCTTGCAGAGACTACTTTACAAGGTGGTATGTATCGAAAAGTAGTAAAAAAAAACAAGTCTGGAAAAACATGCCACTTCTCCAATGCATGTGCGACGTGTTTGTGTGTATTTTAATTTGTAATTCAGTCGTTTGGATGAAAAGTGGTTTCGGCATTACCCCATTATTGGTGACAATTTTCTGTTTTATACCATATCATGTGAACAATGACCAGTGGACGCTTGTCTAGTTGGGTATGATCAATGCAAGACACTTTGAAAATATTGTTGCGAAACTACAAATCAATTAAAGAAAGTTTTGATGTCAACACTTTTGGCAATTTCCGCTGGCAACAGTGCAACCAACGGCTTGCATATATTTTTGGTTTATTTGTTGACTTTTGGGCTTTGCTAAATAGCAAAACATGAAGGTAAATAGTGTCTTAATACAATCCTTAGAAATAGTTTTTATACCCACAACCCTAGGATAGGGGATGCATTCGTGCAAACGTAATGCAACTCATCGGAATATCCATTTCCGACCATACAAAGTATATATATTTCTGATCGTCGTAAAATTCCAAGACGATTTACCGATGTCCGTGTGTCTGTTCGTCGGTTTTAATCACTCTGTAGTCTTCAAACGCAGGTTAAGTTCTGGAATGGGCTAAATCGGACTATATTTAGATATAGCAGCCATATAGACCGATCAGCCTACAAAGAATCTTAAGCCAATTAAAGCAGCATTTGCTGTCCGACGCAGCCAAAATATGACACAGCGAGTTCAACCAGATGGTACCAAGTCCAGATGGTACCATATTTCGATATAGTTGTCATATAGACCGATCTGCCTATTTAGAATCTTAAGCCTATAACAGACGCATTTATTACCTGATTTCGCTAAAATTTTGATGAGCGAGTGTTATTAGGTTCGTCGACATCCGAATCGATTATGGTTGGATAAGACAATATTTGGATATGCAAATGCAAATTTTGCCCATGAACATTCCACATATCAATGAGTGCAGTCCGATTCAAGTTTAAGCTCAATGATAAGGGGTCTCCTTTTTATAGCCGAGCCCGAACGGGATGCCGCAGAGCGACACCTCTTTGGAGAGAAGTTTTACATGGCATAGTACCTGACAAATGTTGTCAGCATTAGGAGGGGAAAACCACCGCTGAAAGTATTTTCTGATGGTCTCGCCAGGATTCGAACCCAGGCGTTCAGCGTCATAGGCGGACATGCTAACCTCTCCATAAACACCGACCATCCGATTTAGGGTCTTAAACCCATAACAAGAGCATTTATTATCCGATTTAGAAACAGTGATTTAGACAAGGCCACCCGTCCAAATCTGAGATATAAAGATAAAGTGGCTATGTAGACTGACCTGCCTATTAAGGGTCTTAAGGACGTTAAAGGCGAATGTATTACCGGAGTAAGAAATTTGGAACAGTTAACAGCACTAGGCCACCCGCTATCTGAAACGAGTATGGTCCATATCAGACCATATTTAGATATAGCGGCCATATAGAATGATCTGCCGATTAAAGGTTTTAAGTCCGTAAAAGCCTCTTTTATTACCAGATTACGGTTAAATTTGAACTGTAAGCTTATCGGCACCTGAATAAACTACGGTCCCGATTGGTCCATAATTCGATATTAACACATGTACGTAGATGTAGTAGAGTAATAATAAAATAGAATAACAAATATATCCATGGTGGTGGGAATCTAAGTTCGGCACGGCAAAACTTATTGCGTTTTTTCATGTTTAAGAACACAAGGGCATTGAAATAGAGTGTACGAGTTTTTATAATATCTAACGGGATGTTGTAGGTTTGTATACTTCTATTTCCTGTTATGTTCAAAACATTGAAGCACTTACACCTAAATTGATTGCAAATTATGCTCTAACAACAAGTTTAATGGTTTAAGAGCTTAAATCTGCCAGTTTCTTCTTTCTTCTTAGGATGAAGTGTCAGTCTGGAATCAGACTCACTTAGACGTTTTCGTCCACGAAGATGCGTTGTTGTTCCCAGTGTTGAACCATCCACATGGCTTTAAAAAGCCCCCCACTTTGCAAATGTTCACAAGCGTTAATTCAGACAAGTCCTCAAAGAAATGAGATCTTAAGTGGAACTCTTTTTGCTTGCCAGTACGGAACACAGGCAGGAGGTGTTTTATAGTGTCATCTTCCCCGTATTTTTCACAACTTCTGCAGAAATCGTTACTTGTAACCTTCGATCCATCAGCATGTTTGCCGATCAGACATTGACCTGTCATGAGTAAAAGCGTGCTTAGTTCGACCGGGCCGAATCTTATATACCCTCAACCATAGATCGCATTTGTCGAGTTTTTTCCCGGTATCTCTTTTTAGGCAAACAAAGGATAAATGAAAAGAATTGCTATGCTATTGTATTGTAGCTATATCAGGTTATAGTTCGATTCCACAATTGAATTGAATGTTGAAGACCACAGTAGAAGTCATTGTGTAAAATTTCAACCAAATCGAATAAGAATTGCGCCATTAGGGGCTTCATAAGTATAATAGGGAGATCGGTTTATAGGCGAGCTGTATCAGGCTGTAGACCGATTCAGACCATATTTGACACATATGTTGAAGGTCATGGGGGAAGCCGTTGTACAAAAATTCGCTCAAATCGGATAATAATCGCGCTCTCTAGAGGCTCAATAAGTCAATATCCCAGATCGGTTTATATGGCAGCTATATCAAAACATGGACCGATGTGGCCCATATACAATCCCAACCAACCTACTCTTATAAGAAGTATTTGTGCAAATTTTCAAGCGACTAGCTTTACTCCTTCGATAGTTAGCTTTCTAAGTTGGAAATTCCGTGCTGCTTACAAAATTCTTAATTGTTTTCCATGCCACAACCCTAAATTGGTTCATGTCTGGTATTGTGTCGCCACCTTAGTCCCGGCATCTGTTAGACGCGAAAGCCGGGCAATGGCAAAGGAAATGCTCGATTGTCTCGCCATCTTTCCCTCATGCCTTCCACATGCTATCATTTGCCACACCGATTTTACATAAGTAAGTCCTATGTGTCCCGTTATGATACCAATAGCTATATTGACTTCCTTCTTACTTCCTTTCAGTAATCGCCTCGTCTTTTCACGATGTGGATCCCCTCATAGGATTGTCACCGTCCTACCGACCGATTCGCTCGATCCCTGTCTATTTTGCTTTTCTCACTAGCCGTTGCAGCTCCGTGGGTGGCGGTGTCGGAGGGTCGAAAGGCAGGTAAAGGGATGCCAGGTATGCTCCACCGTTTCCCTCTCTCACCACTGCTGCATCCGACGTTGACAACTCTGGAGAAAATATATAATTAAAATTTTTATGACAAAAACCGCAGGTCCTCGGCCGAGCACCAGTGTTAGCATAAAATAATTGTTAGTTGATATGGTTCAGTCCAGAAACGTTGTTCCGGGTCGTCCATGGCTACTGAATTAAGGCAATATGAATCTTGCCCTTGCTGATTTTTTCCACCAGAGCGTTTGTAGCTGTCTCGCTCAGGTTGGGGTTTATCTGGATTACCCAAATCATTGTTCCTCCAGTAGATGGGCACTCCGGGAGTAGGTAGATATAGTAGGTGATCTCATCGTCTGATCCCTGCTCTTTAGACTGCACTGCCTGATATCATCGTATTAGGTTCTTTGCCTATCCTAGTTTTCCGAATATTTACAAAGTCGGTAATGGTTAAATCGTTGGTTCCCTGTTTGTTAAGCTGTATTGAGTTTCCATTCCCTGTTCTGCGTGATGTTTCAATTCTGGGACCTTTGCCTTTCTTACTCTTCCAAATCTTAAGTAAATGGGCTTCTTGGGAGTAGGTGATGATACCACCGTCGGCTCCCTGGTCGTTAGGCTGCATTGCGACTCCTATTGCTGCTCTGCCTTGTTTCAATATTAGGATCTTTCCGTATCCTAGTCTTCCGGATCTTGAAGTCGGTGATGGCTCCGTCGTCGGATCCCTGCTTGTTAGGCTGTGTTGGCTCTCTCGCCACTGCACTGCCTGATATGTTAGTATTAGGATCTTTGCTTATCCTAGTCTTTCCAATATTGAGAGAGGCGGTGATTGTCTCGTCGTCAGCCCCCTGTTCGTTGGGCGGCATTGAGTCACCTGCCACTGCACGGCCTGAAGGCTCAATATGAGGATTTCTGCCTATCCAGAAAAAGACAGCCTGGCTCCCATAGTGCGCCATGCCTTTAGTCTTAGCCAAACTCGTCATTGAGACTCAATGCCAACCACAAGGAGAGTTCCTTCCTCCTTCTCCTCCCTGTGGTAGACCTCCCACTTCTCTGTGACTAAACTGGATAACTTTTAATAGATTTGTAGTATGTTGACGCAAACTTCTGTAAAGTCATTGTAAATTTTGTCACCAATCCATCAAACCACAAATGCCTTTGTAACTTTCAAAATTTTTTAAAATCGGACCCCAAATTAAGAGTAGGCAGCACGAACAAGTTTTCGAAATGGCAACGTGACCCATTTTAGGGTCCTGATGAGTTCAATAAAATCAGTTGGATGTCATGTGAGAAATCATTGTACAAAAATGTAGCCCAATAGGATGAAAATTGCGGGATTGCTTATTTTTGACAAATTTTGCAAAAAAACTAGAGCTTTGTCGATAGTATCTATTCAAAAAATATCAATCGATATTTAGAAAAAAAGTAAAAAAGCGAGCGTATCGTTAATGCCGTCGATATCTTGTCAGCTCTCGATTGCAATTCAGAGCCCGGCGATTTAAAGAAGTTGAAAATTTTTATCGCCCAAATGATTTTTGCTCAAACACATTTTCTCAAATAAACTTTGATGCATGTCAGTGACAACCTCTTCAGGCGCCAAGTTGTCCCTTGGAAAGTTTCCCGGGGAATGTGTATCCAGGTGCAGTTCTAGTGTTTTTTCGTTGGACATTGTCAATACATTTTCTGACCGTTGAATATATCTTACCGCAATAGTTTTGCAGGCTAGCATCTTAATACCCTACACCACCACTGTGGTACTGGGTATTATAAGTTTGTGCATTTGTTTGCAACGCTAAAAAGAAGGAGAGATAGACCCATTGATAAGTATACCGATCGGCTAAGAATCACTTCCTGATTCGATTTAGCTATGTCCGTCTGTCTGTCCATGTATTCTTGTGATCAAGGTACAGGTCGCATTTATTGTCTGATTGTCATGAAATTTTGCATACATCACTTTTTTGGCTCAAAAAAGAACGCTATTGGATATAGCTCCCATATATATCTTTCATCCGATATGGAGTTTTAAGCCTGTAGAAGCTACAATTTTGGTCCGATGTTTAAAAAAATTTGCTCGTGGTGTTGTGTTTGACGTTTTCATATGTGTGCAAAATTTCGTCAAAATCGGTCCAGATTTAGATATAGCTCCCATATATATCTTTCATCCTATATGGACTTTTAAAGCTGTAGAAGCCACAATTTTAGTCCGATCTTAACACGATTTAGCACGAGGTGTTTTATTTGAAATCACAATACGTGTGCAAAATTTCATAAAATTCGGTTTCGGATAAAAAATATATATGAGAGTAGTATATCATATATATTTTTTATCCGATATGTAAATATTTCAATAGGTATGTAAAATTAAAGTCTGACTAAATTAAGAGATAAGTTTTATATATTAGAAAAATCACGTATACTAAGTGGTGTAGGGTATTTCATAGTCGGTCCCGACCGACTTTTGCCTTTCCTTACTGGTTTTTAGCATAGAGACGTCGGACGTATCCTCCTAGGAACTGCAGAATCCCACCCAGGATATGTTCTGAGCCTTTTTCAGTTCGCTTTTATATTATCTTAGCTCAGCCATATAGACGTCCCAATCGTGTGGTGTCCTTGTAGCTTTCGCCTTGTTAAAAAACCTTCTGCAATCACTTCTTAGTCAAATTATTTCTGGAGTTCACCATGGTGTTCGCTGTTTGCCCATTGGTTTAGCTCTAGGACATACAGACATAAGCAAGGCATTTGAGGAGAATCTTTTTATACCCTCCACCATAGGCTGGGGGGTTTACTAATTTCGTCATTCTGTTTGTAACTACTCGAAATATTCGTCTGAGACCCCATAAAGTACATATATTCTTGATCGTCGCGACATTTTATGTCCATCTGTCCGTCCGTCCGTCTGTCTGTCAAAAGCACGCTAACTTCCGAAGGAGTTAAGCTAGCCGCTTGAAATTTTGCACAAATACTTCTTATTAGTGTGGGTCGGTTGGTATTGTAAATGGATCATATCGGTCCATGTTATATCCAACAACTGTGCCAAGTATGGTTGAAATCGGTCCATAACCTGATATAGCTGCCATATAAACCGATCTTGGGTCTTGACTTCTTGAGCCTCTAGAGTGCGGAATTCTTATCCGATTGGAATGAAATTTTGCACGACGTGTTTTGTTACGATATCCAACAACTTTGCTAAGTATGGTTCAAATCGGTCTATAACCTAATATAGCTGCCATATAAACCGATCTTGGGTCTTGACTTCTTGAGCCTCTAGAGTGCGCAATTCTTATGCGATTTGAATGAATTTTTGCACGTAGTATTTAGTTATTATTCCCAACAACTGTGCCAAGTATGGTTCAAATCGGATAATAACCTGATATAGCTGTCATATAAACAGATCTGGGGACTTGACTTCTTGAGCTTCTAGAGGGCGCAATTCCTATCCGATTTGACTGAAATTTTGCTAGACGTATTTTATTCTTACTTTCAACAACTGTGTCAAATAAGGTTCAAATCGGTTCATAATCTGATATAGCTGCCATATAAACCGATCTGGGATCTTGACTTTTTGAGCCTCTAGAGGTCGCAATTATTATCCGATTTGCCTGAAATTTTGTACGACGGATTCTCTCATGACCATCAACATACGTGTTTATTATGGTCTGAATCGGTCTATAGCCCGATACAGCTCGCATATAAATCGATCTCTCTATTTTACTTCTTGAGCCCCCAAAGGGCGCAATTCTTATTCGAATTGGCTGACATTTTACACAGGTCTCCAACATATAATTTAATTGTGGTCCAAACCGGACCATATCTTGATATCGCTGTAATAGCAGAGCAAATCTTTTCTAATATCCTTTTTTGCCTAAGAAGAGATGCCGGGAAAAGAACTCGACAAATGCGATCCATGGTGGAGGGTATATAAGATTCGGCCCGGCCGAACTTAGCACGCTTTTACCTGTTTTTTTTTTTAATTTTATTCGAGCTTTTTTGCCAATTTAATTTACTTATTTAAGTAATAACTGGTAATCCAAGTACCACCTAACTCTGAGCTAGAATTTTTATAAGATATGTCTCTTTTTTGAGTATTCTTCTTCCCATTCGTCGTCGATTGGTTAAGTTCGTCCGATTTGAAGCTTACCCTCTACCCTAGATTGCATTTCACGATTTCTTTTTGAAGTTGTATAATAATTGCGCCCACTAGATGCAAAAATATCATGTCTGGAGATCGGTTTATATAGACCTATATCAAAATATGGATTGATTTGCCTCATCTACAATTACAACCTATCTACACTATAAGAAGTATTTGTGCAAAATTTCAAGCGCCTAGCGATTAAGTGTACATTAGACTGTCCCACGCTATAGTGCAGGGTTTTTTTTTTGCAAATAGAGAAACGCGTATCCTCTATTTTTCTTCCTTTTGATCTCACTCCCCAGTGTCGTGCCGACACGACGTTCAAAGTTGGATGTCAAACTTTCTAAGGGATTCAGTTGGGAATTTGAGGTTTAAGAATGAAATTGCCATACAAAGAACACATTTACATTGTATCATGCGCAACTGCTGTGGCTGTGAAGTAGTGTGCGATTCGATTCAGAAATTCTTCCTGATTTGAATTAACCACATTCGTCGTACGCGTATCTTCTCTGTACCGTTTATTTAAGTCGAGCTTTCAGTTTTCCCAGGGGAGATGAAATATTTTATACTTAAAAAATTCTTTGAGTTTTGTGTTTAAATAGCTCACCATTTTCGTGAGTAGTGTTTTTGGCTTACGCGAAGTGCTTTATTCCAAATGATTACACATTGTAGGAAAATTGTGCACAGTCTTTGCGCTTTTAATTGAAACCGTGTTGTTATAAATATTTCATAATTGTTACAAAGTTGGCCGTCTTTTTCACATATAAGACACAAAGTGTTAATGACAACTTCGTTGCTTATATGAAGACTAAAGATTGTTTATGTTTTCATTGGTAGAAAAGAAAAGTAGCAAAGGCATAGTTTCACACTTCATAAAAACAAAAACGATTTCATACAATGCGAACTGAGACATTTTCAAGTGTTTCATTGTGAATTTTATAACAAGCATGACTGTGCGATTTCAAGCGAGATATTTCTCTACTCGCTAAGTTTTATAACTCCGAGTCACCGCGAATCAATTCAAGGTAAGCTAAGCGTTATGTCAAACTCCCCCACTTGCGTTCTACTCTACCGGAAAGTTGTCATTACCATCATCAACGCCATCATGACCATTAAAGTGTTAGACCCACGATTGCTGCTTGGCTGGCAGGTTGTCTCAAAAAAAAAAAAAAACTAATGTAATGAACGTCAGACATTGGTAAGACGAGTCGTATATATAGCATCTCAAAGCAGTTAACAATTTAACCTCAATATGCAGGGCCAACTTAAATGCGGGATAATTTTGTTATTATTGGTCACTTCAGGGTTACGAGACGGGGGGTTTGATGTTGTTTTTAGGTCGAATGTTACTTTCATTGAGGTCTTCGGTAGATACCACTGACTAGTTAGAAAAACTAGAAAGTTTCTCTTTCGGACGCTTATTAGATTCTCTTTAAGGCTGTGATAGGAAATCAGCAATTAGCCATGGGATTTTGTTCGCACATGTGATTGCTTGCGGAGACAGCCACACTGCAGTGAAAAGCCACAAACATGTGCTTCCTAGTAACAGCCATGGTCCGGTAACAACAAATGTGGTTACTGTTTTGTAAGATAAATATGTCCATGTTAGTTGGGCTGACAGACGATGATTGTTGGCTTTATGCGATAGTAAAGATTAGCTTTCGCGAAAATATCTGTTTTTGAAAAATAACAACTTACCACGAATTCACATTAACACATAAAACCGAATCTTAAAAAAACACACCAGAAATGTTTTTTGTTTTTCATAATTGTTTCAAATAAAATATTTTTAATTTTTATACCCTCCACCATAAGATGGGGTGTATACTAATTTCGTCATTCTGTTTGTAACTACTCGAAATATTCGTCTGAGACCCCATAAAGTATATATATTCTTGATCGTCGTGAAATTTTGTGTCGATCTAGCCATGTCCGTCCGTCTGTCCGTCCGTCCGTCTGTCTGTCGAAAGCACGCTAACTTCCGAAGGAGTAAAGCTATCCGCTTGAAATTTTGAACAAATACTTCTTATTAGTGTAGGTCGGTTGGTACTGTAAATGGGCCATATCGGTCCATGTTTTGATATAGCTGCCATATAAACCGATCTTGGGTCTTGACTTCTTGAGCCTCTAGAGTGCGCAATTCTTATCCGATTGGAATGAAATTTTGCACGACGTGTTTTGTTATGATATCCAACAACTGTGCCAAGTATAGTTCAAATCGGTCTATAACCTGATATAGCTGCCATATAAACCGATCTTGGGTCTTGACTTCTTGAGCCTCTAGCGTGCGCAATTCTTATCCGATCAGAATAAAATTTTGCACGACGTGTTTTGTTATGATATCCAACAACTGTGAAAAGTATGGTTAAAATTGGTCTATAACCTGATATAGCTGCCATATAAATCGATCTTGGGTCTTGACTTCTTGAGCCTCTAGAGTGCGCAATTCTTATCCGATTGAAATGAAATTTTGCACGACGTGTTTTGTTATTATATCCAATAACTGTGCCAAGTATGGTTAAAATCGGTCCATAACCTGATATAGCTGCCATATAAACCGATCTTGGGTCTTGACTTCTTGAGCCTCTAGAGGGCGCAATTCTTATCCGAATGGAATGGAATTTCGCACGACGTGTTTTGTTATGATACCCAACAATTGTGCAAAGTATGGTTTAAATCGGTCCATAACCTGATATAGCTGCCATATAAACCGATCTTGGGTCTTGACTTCTTGAGCCTCTAGAGGGCACAATTCTTATCCGATTTGAATGAATTTTTGCACTAAGTATTTCGTTATGATATCCAACAACTGTGCCAAGTATGGTTGTAATCGGTCCATAACCTGATATAGCTGTCATATAAACAGATCTGGGGATTTGACTTCTTGAGCTTCTAGAGGGCGCAATTCCTATCCGATTTGACTGAAATTTTGCATGACGTATTTTATTTTTACTTTCAACAACTGTGTCAAATAAGGTCCAAATCGGTTCATAACCTGATATAGCTGCCATATAAACCGATCTGGGATCTTGACTTCTTGACCCCTAGAAGTCGCAATTATTATCCGATATGCCTGAAATTTTGTACGACGGATCCTCTCATGACCATCAACAAACGTTTTTATTATGGTCTGAATCGGTCTATAGCCCGATACAGATCCCATATAAATCGTTCTCTCTATTTTATTTCGTGAGCCCCAATGGGCGCAATTCTTATACGAATTGGGTGATATTTTACACAGGTCTCCAACATATAATTTAATTGTGGTCCGAACCGGACCATATCTTGATATCGTTTTAATAGCAGAGCAACTCTTTTCTTATATCCTTTTTTGCCTAAGAAGAGATGCCGGGAAAAGAACTCGACAAATGCGATCCATGGTGGAGGGTAT
This sequence comes from Stomoxys calcitrans, assembly GCF_963082655.1. Classification (NCBI taxonomy): domain Eukaryota; kingdom Metazoa; phylum Arthropoda; class Insecta; order Diptera; family Muscidae; genus Stomoxys; species Stomoxys calcitrans. The sequence continues at coordinate 51,998,227 of NC_081555.1, read as the reverse complement.
ATAAGATTCGGCCCGACCGAACTTAGCACGCTTTTACTTGTTTCTACTTTCTCATACAATGATTAATCCTTGCGTTAATATACGAGACATATATTTTGTTCAGAAACAAAAGTTTGAGTTAACATTCCTACGAATTTTAAGGTATTTATATTTTGGTTGAGAATATGAATGAATATAAATTATTGCCTACACAATAGTATCGGATTAACTAACTTCGTCATTCCATGTTATGTTACAAAAACATCAACCATGACAATTTTAGTCGATATAGACATGTCCTGCTGTCTGTCTGTCCGTTTGTCCATTTGTCTGTGGAAACCACGCTAACTTTCGAAGGAGTAATGCTTGATGCTTGAAATATTGCTTCCTATTAGTGTATGTCAGTTGAGATTGTAAATTGGTCATATCGCTCCCTATTTATATATAGCTGCCATATAAACCGATCTTCCAATTATACTTCTTAAGCCTCTATAGAGCGCATTCTTATCCGATTTTGCTGAAATTTAATTCTATGACATTAAACAGATGTGTTAAGTATGGTCCGAATCGGTCCAAAATCTGTTAAAGCTCCCATATAACCCGATCTCAAAACTTTACTTTTGAGCCTCTAGAGAGTGTAATTCTTATCCGACTTGGCTGAAATTTTGCACACTGACTTTATCTATAGCCCTAAATATACGTGTCAAATATGGTCGAATCATCACGGGTCATAACCTGATATAGCGCTTTACTAAACCGGTCTCCCAATTTTACTTCCTGAGCCTCTAGAGGACATAATTCTAGTCCGATTTGGCTTAAATTTTGCACAGTTTTTATGACCCCTAAGATACGTTCCAAATATGGTCTGAATTGGTTAATTATACGATATAGCACCAATAGCGTAGCAATTGTTATCAGGGTATACTAATTTCGTCATTCTGTTTGTAACACGTCGAAATATGCGTCTGAGACACCATAAAGTATATATATTCTTGACCGTCATGCCATTTTAAGTCGATCTAGCCATGTTCGTCCGCCTGTTCGTTCGTCCGTCCGTTTGTCTATCGAAGCACGCTAACTTTCGAAGGAGTTAAGCTAGCCGCTTCAAATTTTGCACAAATACTTTTTTATTAGTGTAGGTTGGTTGTAAATGGGCCAAATCGGTCCATGTTTTGATATAGCTGCCATATAAACCCACTTTGGGCCTTGACTTCTTGACCCTCTAGAGGATGCAATTCCCTTCCGATTTGACTGAAATTTTGCACTTGATGTTCTGGTATCACTTCCAACAACTGCGCTTAGTATCGTTCAAATCGGTCCATGTTTTGATAAAGCTGCCATATAAACCGATCTTGGGTCTTGACTTCTGGAGCCTCTAGAGGGCGCAATTCTTGTCCGATTTGACGTATTGTTTTGGTGTCACTTCCAATAACTGTGCTAAGTATGATAAAAATCGCTTCATAATCTTGTATAGCTGTCATGTAAAACGATCTTGGATCTTGACATACTGAGCTAGTAGAGCGCGCAATTCTCATCCGATTTGGCTGAGGTGTTTTTTTATGACTTTCAATAAATGTGCTAAGTATATAAGATTCGGCCCGGCCGAACTTAGCACACGCTTACTTGTTTTGACTATAAAGAAATATCTGGCAAAGAACTTGACAAATGCGATCCATTGTGGAGGCTATAGAAGAATTGGCCCGGCCGAACTTAGCACGATCTTACTTGTTTTAGTTAAAGAGCTAACTGAACCCGGCCCCTTATGCATCATCCTCTTTTAACCCACGCGGGTTTACCTATTTTGTTTTTACCTGTTTTCAAACCCATATCATTAAAATATGAGTTTGATATTGAAAATCCTTACCTAAATTTCGTTATCAGATTCATTCTCTACTCTAATGTACCTTTTATTTTTCCGGGTCGCATTAAATGTCTATTTGGGAATATTTTTGAGAAGGGTGGTCTCCCAAAGACTTTGCCGAAATTTGGATATCATAATTGCACGTAATTCCTATAGCTTTTTAATTTAAGCTCCACATACAGAAATACATGCCTGTTTGGTTTACTATTGATTTTTTTTGTCGGAAGGGGAGTCGTCACCCAAGGTACTTAGTCCCGAACTGTGATATAAAATCTGTACTCTGTCGTCAAAAACGTTAAATTTTATCGCGACATGTCCAGTTGGGTGTTGAGCGGTCACCTAAATACTTGGTCCCTAATATTATTATCAGACACGTATTCTATTGTTAAAGACTTTTTCTTTCTTCCGAACGGCGAGCTTTTGGGTTGGTGACATACATAGTTTTGTAGTCGACTTCCAACGACCTTTCCGTTTTGGGATTCTATTGGGGGTGGGATGCCCCCAGACACCTTGGTCCAAAATTTCATATCCTATATATATACACTTCTTGGTAACCCCGGTAGTTGAGTTGGTAGCGTGCTCGATTCCCACCAAATGTCTGGTCTGTCGCTTCTGTGGTATTGCAATGGACTACAATAGTCGAAGTGAGTAAGTTAAAAAAAACAAGTAAAAGCGTGCTAAGTTTGGCCGGGCCGAATCTTATATACCCTCCACCATGGATCGCATTTGTCGAGTTCTTTTCCCGGCATCTCTTCTTAGGCAAAAAAGGATATAAGAAAAGATTTGCTCTGCTATTAGAGCGATATCAAGATATGGTCCGGTTTGGGCCACAATTAAATTATATGTTGGAGACCTGTGTAAAATGTCAGCCAATTCGAATAAGAATTGCGCCCTTTGGGGGCTCAAGAAGTAAAATAGAGAGATCGATTTATATGCGAGCTGTATCGGGCTATAGACCGATTCAGACCATAATAAACACGTATGTTGATGGTCATGAGAGAATCCGTCGTACAAAATTTCAGGCAAATCGGATAATAATTGGGACCTCTAGAGGCTCAAGAAGTCAAGATCCCAGATCTGTTTATATGACAGCTATATCAGGTTATGAATCGATTTAAACCATACATGGCACAGTTGTTGGATATCATGACAAAACAAGTCGTGCGAAATTTCATTCCAATCAGATAGGAATTGTGCACTCTAGAGGCTCAAGAAGTCAAGACCCAAGATCGGTTTATATGGCAGCTATATCAGGTTATGGACCGATTTCAACCATACTTGGCAAAGTATTTGGATATCATAACAAAACACGTCGTGCAAAATTTCATTCCAATTGGCTAAGAATTGCGCCCCCTAGAGCCTCGAGAAGTCAAGACCCAAGATCGGTTTATATGGCAGCTATATCAAAACATGGACCGAATCTTATATGCCCTCCACCATGGATCTCATGTGTCGAGTTATTTTACAGGTATTTCTTTTTAGGCCAACAAAGTATAAAACTAAATAAATGCTTCGATATTGGAGCTATAACAAGTTAAGGTCTGATTCGGACTATAATCGAATTGAATTATGTAGTGCATAGTAGAAGTCATTGTGTAAAATTTCAGCTAATTTGAATAAGAATTGCGTCCTTTAGGGTCTCAAGAAGTAAAATAGGGAGATCGGTTTATATGGGAGCTGTATCAACCTATAGACCGATTCAGACCATAATTGACACTTATATTAAAGGTCATGGGAGGAGTCGTTGTACAAAACTTCCGTCCAATCGGATAATAATTGCATCAAGAAATTAAGACCCCAGATCGGTTTATATGGCAGCTATATCAGGATATGGACCGATTTCGACTATACTTAGCACTGTTGTTCGTGCAAAATTTCAGCCAAATCGGATGAGAATTGCGCCCTCTAGAGACCTAAAAAGTCAAGATCCCAGATCGGTTTGTATGACAGCTATATCAGTTTATGGATAAATTTCAAACATATTTAACACAGTTATTGGAAATCATAACAAAACACCTCATGCAAAATTTCAGCCAAATCGAATTGAGCCCTCTAGTCGCTCAAGAAGTTAAGTCCAAGATTAGTTTATATGGCAGCTATATCAAAACATGGACTGATATGGCCAATTTACAATTCCAACCGACCTACACTAATAAGAAGTATTTGTGAAAAATTTCAAGCGCTGGTTTTACTCCTTTAATAGTTGGACGGAGGGGCGGATATGGCTACATCGATTCAAAATGTCATGACGATCAAGAATATATATCCTTTATGGGGTCTTAGACAAATATTTCGAGGAGTTACAAACAGAATGACGAAAATAGTATACCCCCATCTTATGGTGGAGGGTATAAAAAGGCTGCCAATGCATACTTTTCATTTGATATCCCTATTAGCCCAATCGGTTAACATGTTCTGTTGGGGTGTTGTTTGAGGGACGGGGACCGAAATACTTGGGGCCCAACTGTTAAAACAAATTTGTTCTCTGCCATATAGTTCCAATCGGTAAACATGTCCTGTTGGGGGTGGGATGACCGTCCGACGCAAGAGATTCGTACCTGAGAATGGTTTGAATGCTATTTTTATTGCCTATGAATCCATTCACAAAAAATTCATATTGTCGTCATCACACATCATTTTAAAACAACGACGACTTGCACAAAGTCGGAGCTATATCTGATTCTGAACCAATTTTGATGGACTTCGGCGGATGTTTTCAGATGAGTTAAATTATTGCAAGTTACCCAAAATCTGACGAACATATGTATGGAAACTATACCTAAATTTGAACCGATTTCGACCAAACTCTATAGATATTGTGGCAGTCGTCGAGGAAAGCTTTGTGGATAATGGCAAGATTTGTCAATACATGCGCTTGCAGTGGCATATATGTCAGCTATATATAAATCTGAACCGATTTCAATATAGTTCAAGAGTTGTAAGAAACTCCTTCCTGCCAAATTTGGAGAGAATCGGTTAACAATTGAGCACTTTATTGCAATATTTCTAAAATTTGGGCGAACATATATACAGGAGCTATATCCAAAGCTGAACCGATCTTGTCCAATTTCAAAAGGCTTCGTGCAAGTTGCTAGGGAGCTATATCCAAATATGAACCGATTTGGCATTTTTACAATTCCCACCGAACAACATCATTAGGAACGAACTGTACAAGATTTCAAAAGGAAATTGTTTGTTCGTCCGTCCGGTACGGTGATTTCCTTAGACGGGCGGACAAACATGTCAGTTCGAGGCCTAAAAACTTATCCAAACTTTCCAATTACTTGCCTTGGTCTGCAAAAACATAGGATGGGTTAAGTCCCGTGGATTTTCCTTCTACCTTACCTAACCTTTAAGTCGACAAATCCGGTATCAACAAAGTAAAAACTATTTAAGGTTGATCGGCCCGAACATTAGAAATTTAAAAATTCTTCATTTATTAGTTAAAAGTGTTAAATTGCGAGAAGAGTCTATATGTTTTACAAGCCAAAAATGTGGCATATGTTTTTATTCCCACCGCAGAAGAGTCAGCCATTTTTCAACGCTACAAAGTACTAGATCATCGTTATTCGTATAGGATCTAGATATGTCCGTCCGTCTTATTGTCGAAATCACTCTATAGCCTTACGTTCAAAGATGGCCTATATCCTAATACAGCAGCCTTTATACCGATCTCTCGATAAGAAATCTTGAGTTCAGAAAGTTGTAGTTTTGCCCCAATTTCAAAGAACAACCACGTCGAGTTTGGATGAAGGGATCTCCCGATTTAAATGTTTGAGCCCAAAAATTCGCTATACTACCCATATTCGATGTTACAGTGAGTTGCATGGAACCCTCAACATCTGAGTATGGACTAAATCTGACCATATTTATATGCAGCTGCCACATAGCCCTGATTACCGATTGAAGGTATTCCACGCACAAAAAACGCATTTTCTACACCAAATTTACGAAGTTTGGAAGAAATTCCTTAATATTCGTACCAGTTACAGTCAATATCAGAACTTACGCCGTTTTTACTGAAATTTTAAGCATTTATACCATATGTAATACTATTCGGCCCCTCGACATCCATGGCTTTGTTCTGCACTCTTAACGATTACAAAGAAACGTATTTTGAGTTATCATCGACCATTTTTTTCAGTAATTTACTGGGATGGGAAAACCTACGAAAAATGTAGGTCCAAGAAACCAACCAATCAAGGAAATAAAAAACTAACAATTATGCTAAATTTTCAGCAGTGGTTTTCCCCTCCAAATGCTGGCAACATTTGTGAGGTACTATGCCATGTAAAATTTCTCTCGAAAGAGAGGTCGCATTGCGGCACACCGTTCGGACTCGGCTATAAAAGGAAGCCCCTTACCATTGAGCTTACAACTTGAATCGAACTGATTGATATGTGATAAGTTTGTCCCAGTTTCTTAGTGGAATGTTCATGGGCAAAATTTGTATTTGCATACCAATTTTGGTAGGAACCTACCAAAAACACAATATTCTCTTTTTGACATGTTTTCGGGAAATCCGTTTAGCATTTTAAGATTAAATCATCACTAAGATAAATATGCTGTATGTTCATTAATGGAATGCTCATGGGAAAATTTTTTTCTTATTATTATTATTTGATAAAATATCCCTAGTTTTTCTGCTAAATAGTCATCCAAAAGTTTCGATTTTATAATGCAATGCAATTTGCAATTCTTTTCTTAAATTTTCTTTTCTTTAATTTTTTACACGAACATCCTACAAAACAGAGATGCAAAAATTGTGTTCGGAGATTGCTTTCAATTTTGAGGTCAAATAACAACGGCATCACTATGAAGAGAATAACAAAAACTTGCTTGCTAGTCATGAGAAGAATCTTCTTCTTTGTCGACCCAACTTGTAATGATTGTAATCATTATTATCCAAACATCCCATGGCGAAGACATTCGTAGGAGTTTCAGTACCGGCATTTTGTAAACACTAATAATGATAACTATCAAAGTGAGACTTGTTAAAAGTATGTTGCAAGAAGTTGTTCTTACATGATAAGGCACAACACAAGTTATTTGTGAAGCATCAATTTATTGATGTATTTCATCTATGGATCGTCAATGGTTGCTAAACCAGAATATTTTGTTTTGTTCTTAATTTATTCAAATATGGAGGACAACGTAGCACACGAGTAATCTAGATAGACTATGATGACTTCAATCAGAAATAAATTCAGTGGTGGTTAATCACTTAAGCGCACAGAGCGCCAAGATTGTACCGAGCTCAGATTATCTGTGCGAGGGCTTTGGGTTCAATTCCAACCGTCGGTTTTGGTCTTTTGATACTCTGAGATCGCAATGGACAAGTGATGTCTAATGGTGATTTCGATTGTGCAAACATCATGAAATCGAAATTTTGTGTTCGTTTATCCAAAAATATGTAACCCCACCATGGGGTGTAGTATTTGTACAGAGAATGGAAAAATGTTGCATTTGTTACACCGTGTCAAGTATGGGTGCAAAATTTTTTTTTGAATAGAAGAAAAGAAATGCAAAATTTGTTGAATGTATAAAATTTAATTTGTGTTTGTTTGTTTGTCGTTTTGTTTGTTTGTTTGACTCAAAAACAGCTGAACCGATTTCCTTGAAATTTTTACAGATTGTGTAGGTTGGTCTGGAAGGAAACATAGGCTATATCGGGAGGGGCGGACCCTCCCCCTTACTAAAAATAAAAGTGGACCGATCGGTACAATGTGGGATTCAAATGAAAGGTATTCAAGAGTAGAGTACGAATTACCTGGGGGCCGCCACAGCCCCAAAGCCCCTTAAAATAGGTTTATTTGACGATCATGACAATATGGGACTCAAATAAAAGATATTCGGGAGTAGATTACGAATATGGTCAGAACGTAGGAATAGGCTTTATAAAATATTGATAACAGAAGGGGCGGACCCTCCACCGTTACCCCAAAAACACCACCCAAAATCTAAAGTAGAACGATAAGGACAATATGTGTATCAAATGCGGGAGTAGATAACGAATCTGGCATACAAATTCATGTCGAAGTATAGGGCACATTAGCCAATCACGGATATATGGGACTCGGTTTGTTTGTTCCGTATAGACTGAAAAACGGCATATCCGATTTTCTCGAAATTTTCGCATATTGTTTAGGTTGGTCTGGAAGGAAACATAGGCTATATAATAGGCCCTAACGCCAAAAACACAACCCAAAATCAAAAGTGGACCGATCGGGACAATATGGGTGTCAAATGAAAGGTATTGGAGAGTAGAATACGAATATGGTATTCAAACTTGAGTCTAAGTACCCATCGAGCCGCCCCAACCCCAAAGCTCCCCCAAACAGACATATTGGACGTTCATTTCAATTTGGGGCTCAAATGAAAGGTATTCGGAAGTAGATTTCGAATCTGGCATACAAAATCAGCTCAAAGTGTAGGGACTCATGCCACTCCTCAAAAACGCCATTAGACCCATTATGACTATATGATACTTGGCTGAACCGATTTTCTTTCAATTTTCATAGATTGTGTATGTTTGCCTGGAAGGACACATAGGCTACATAATTTGTAGATATCGGGTGGAGGCGGACCCTCCCCCTTGCCCCAAAAACGCTACCCATATCCGAAAGTGGTCCGATGGGCACAATAAGGGTATCAAATGAAAGGTATTGGAGACCACAAAACTAATATCGTTTTAAAATTTGGGTCCAAGTACCCAGCGGGCGCCCCCCCCCCCCCCAAGTTTATATCAATATGGGACTTAAATGAAAAGTATTAGACAGTAGATTACAAATATGGCATAAAACATTAGGTCCAAGTAATGGGAGGTCACCCACCCCCAAATACCCCCAAATGGCCATATTAGCCGACCATGGCTATATGATACTCAAGTGGAGTAGATTACGAATATGACATTAAAATTTGCGTTCAAGTCTAGGTGGCGCTTTTCCTCCTAAATATATGTCAAATGGGTTATTGGTCCCATTATGGCAATATGGGACTCAAATGAAAGGTATTTGAGAGTAGAAAACGATTTTGATACCCAATTTTGGAGCCAAGTGTTTGAAGTACGCCCTAAAGCACCCCCTAAACTGAACTTTATTTCCGTTGGGAATAAAGAAAGTATTTGATATCTATTGCACTATTAGCAGTGCAAAGTGCCGGTGGTCGCCCCAGCCCCAAAACACCCTCCAAACGATTCATATTTACCGGCCATGGATATATAGGGCTCAATTTAAAGGAATTTAGAAGTGCAGCACGAATTTGATATCCATATTTGAGTCGAAATGTCTGAGGTGCCATCCCTCCCCTAATGAGAACATTACCCTAAGGAAGAACATTACCACCAGGAACCGAGAAAGGGCAAATTCTCACACATCAATGAGTGTTTTCCGATTCAAGTTTAAACTCAACGATAAGGGACCTTTTTTAAAGCCGAGTCCGAAAGGCGTCCCGCAGTGCGACACCTATTTGGGGAACATTTTTTTAATGACCATGCATGGCATTGCACCTAGCAAATGTCGCCAACATTAAGAGAGGATAAACACCGCTTTGTCTGATGTTCTCGCCAGGATTCGAACGCGCTCAGCGTCATAGGCTACAATGGGACGAGTTCGATATCCGCATTCAGGACGAAGTGTCCCCAACCAAAAAAGATATTAGAGAGTTAATGAAGACGGGGCGGGCCCGGTTCGGCTAGTAAATTTATAAAAATTAATAAGTGTACGCGTTTTATTTAGCTAACGGCATATAAGATGCATTGCTAGAAAGTTCTTAATCCGAAGACGAGGTTGCGATTTTTACCATATTAATAGGTCGAAATGACTCATATGGTCAAATTAACATGTTCGATGGAAAATGCAAAGTAAGGGGTAACACTATGAGAGGGTTGGAAGGATATTTGCAAAATGCTGTTCCGTATAAGTGTAACATTTTTTTCAGAATCGAAATCACCCTAAGTGAGTCTGTTCAGACTGCCACTATAATCAATTCCCACAACCATGTATATTTTCTCTACGAAGTGGTGTCGCTCTGTGGTACATCTCATCAGTCTTGGCTCCATGGGAGGAACCTTAATATTGAAATATCGTTGATGTTACAGAAGAAACTTAGATAGAAATTGTGCATAGATATTTCTTTTGATTTAAGTCTTGGAGATTGCAAAAGGATTGCGATAACGCATTAAGTTTGGATAAAGCGGCAATATAAAACCATCACCCAAATTGATTTTTAGAGCCCCAAGAAGCATCAACTGTTGGTAGTAGGCACAAAAAATTATTCCACAAAACTAGTTATGGAAACCCAAGATTCGGGCCTGCCTCTCTTAGCCTATCTTCAATGTCTTTCTAACTGAATTGCCAATTTTTCCAGCAATCATTTGCCATTTCCGCATATCTTAACTTTTGCTATAGTATTTTACTCTTTTTTGCTATAGCCGCATAGAGTTCAAATATTGCCGGTATGGTGAAATAGGAGAAGCAGCACCAAGTCATTACCAAAGGCGAATTGAAGAATGACCATTAAAAAAAGAAATATTTTTTTTTTTTGACTTTATGGTAACGTGTGTGGTGATTGCGATGTACGCTAACACTAAAAAATCCAATTTCATCACCTTGCCTCTTATTCTTGTTTGTTTCGTTTTTTGGCACATTAGACATTCAGTAAAACTATGTTGATTTTTCAGATTTGCTGAAAATTCAACATGAGAATGAAGAACATTCTTCATACATGGAGCTTGCAAAGTATGGACATGCACATTAAGACTGCTAATTACGCCAATATCAGTCATGGTGGCGACGTAAACATTACGGTCTTATATCAAACATACTAAGATAATATTGTGAAAGTTAAAGACGTACCTTTAAATATCTTTTAACCTGTATGCAGACATCAGAGTGTCATCAAGGTATAAGGGACCCCTCAATGAATTGTGAAAAGAAGAATAAGTGGTTTGATGTGAAATTTTTGAAATGTTTCCACATTTCGAATATTTTTGTTGGTCATTTGTCTGCAAATTAATTACAACGTCAAAAATTCTGCGACTAGACACAGTTTACTCTGCAGAACAGCAAATATCAGGGTGGGATATTTCAAATGGTGATAGAAGTTCTGTGTCAGTAGAGCAAAACTTCAAAAGGGTATTGAGTTCTCAGGCCAAACGTTTTTAGGACCCATTTAACATGTTATAAAATGAAAACCAAGCGTCCCTATATTTAGCGGTATATCTGAGATATATCAGAAATGATTGACCGATTTATTGGAATATTTGTTCTTACCACAATAGTAACCCAAACATGGAGGCCACCGTAGCACAGGGGTTAGCGTGTCTGCCTCTGACGCTGAAGGACTGGGTTCAAATCGAGAGGCGAGAAAATCTGAACAAATTTTCAGAGATGGTTATCCCCTAATACTGGCGACATTTGTGAGGAACTGTATCATTTGGTGATCCACTGATCACCACTGATCATTTGGCCATGTAAAAACTTCTCCACAAAGAGGTGTCGCACTGCAGCACTCCGTTCGGCTATAAAAAGGAGGCCGCTGAAGGACTGGGTTCAAATCGAAAGGCGAGAAAATCTGAACAAATTTTCAGAGATGGTTATCCCCTAATACTGGCGACATTTGTGAGGAACTGTACCATTTGGTGATCCACTGATCATTTGGCCATGTAAAAACTTCTCCACAAAGAGTTGTCGCACTGCGGCACTCCGTTCGGCTACAAAAAGGAGGCCTTTATCATTGAGCTTAAACTTGAATCGGACAGCACTCATTGATATGTGAGAAGTTTGCATTTGCTGTAAATATACAAATATGTGGTTATGTTACTAGGGGTACACGCACTCCCCAAAAATCGCCCAAGCGGGCATATAGACCAATTGCTACAATATGGGACTTTCTTGAAAGGGATTTTTTAGAGAAATGTAACTCTTTGAATACGCCTTTTGAGTACCATGAAAAGGGATTCTTGGGTTCTTTTGTCACTAGAAAACTCAATTTTTGGACCATTTGTATCCAATCTGCTTAAAATTTGGTACCTAAACTACGTTTATTATGGTAACCCAAAAACACGAAATACGAACAAAATTTGGATCCACATAACCTGGGGAAACGCACGACCCTAAAACCCGATCAAACGGACATGTTTTCGATGTGGGTAGTGTGAGTATCAAATGAAAGGCATTTAAGAGTACAGCACGAATTTGATACACAAGTTTATCCCCATGTGTATGGGGAACGCTTCGTTGGAAAAGTCTTGTGTAGAAAACTACAAATCTGGTATAAATATTTGGGACCAAGTGTCTGGGAGCGGCCTCATACCCCAAAACCTACCAATATTACATGTTGGACAGTATGAAACCCAAAGCAAATTTATCTGGAATAGAGAACGCATGTGATATCTACTTTTGGGAACAGGTTTCTGGGGGCCGCCCACATCAAAACACATCCCAAACCAGACAAATTTAACTGACATGGTAATATGGGGCTTGAATAAAAAGGTATTTGGGAGTAAAGCACGGTTTTGATAAAAACATTTGAGGCGATATTTCCGAGGTTCCCATACCCAAAAGATTACCAAAAGCGACATTCATGCCGACCATGGAAATAAAAGGTATTTGGGAGTTAATCAGGTACTTGGGTTGCATTTTTATTGCCATATTTATCTCAACTCCAAAATCGCTCTTATCTTATTGTAAAGGGTTTTAGGGACTGCAAGAGATGACTTTATTCGTGGAACATTACTGTAAAGAAGCTACACTCATAGAAAAATGTCTGCTGAAAAAGCAAACACTGCCTGCTGACAACAGGCTTACTGCTGAAAATTTTATTGTTTGCTGAAAATAACTGCTGCTTAATTATTAAGGGGATGTTAAAAGAAAAAATAAAATACGAATGTAAATGGGTGTTGCATACCAAAGGAAGCGATGTCATCTGTACAAGGAATGTGTTGATCAGGTAGCTTCTTTACAGCAATATTCCACAAATTGAAATATTCTCTTCCAACTAAAATTCTAAAGAAACGCCTAAAGTAATCAAAACAAGTAACATGCCAACATAAAAAACAAAATAAAATTTTACTCAGCAGATTTTTGTACTTAAAACAGCAGATTCTGTTTGCTGATTTAGCTGATCGAAATATTTGCCAATGCAGCAGCCATAGGTTTGCTGAAACAGTAGTAATGTTTGCTTTACCATTTTCAACAGACAAAAACTGCTGTTTTATCATACATTTTTGCTGTTTTGAATAACAAATTTGGTTGAGTGTTCCTAACCATCCATTGGTATACATTTCGAAATGTGGCTGAGCTCGCTTGCATTTTTATACCCACCACCGTAGGATAGGGGGTATATTAATTTAGTCATTCCGTTTGCAACACATCGTTATATCAATTTCCGACCCTACAAAGTATAAATATTGTATTTCTAATCGTCGTAAAATTCTAAGACGTTTTAACGATGTCCGTGTGTCCGTCCGTCTATCCGTCTGTCCGTGTGTTTGTTGTACTCACTCTAGAGCCTTCAAAAATTGAGATATTGAGCTGAAATTTGGCACAGATATGTCTGTTTGACGCACGCCGGTTAAGTTCTTGAACGGGCCAAATCGGACCATATTTGGATATAGCTGCTATATAGACCGATTTTCCGATAAAGGGTTTAGTGTCCATAAAAACTTTATCTTTCATCCGATTTTGCTGAAATTTGAAATAGTGGGTAGTTTAAGGCTTTCCGACATCTAACGTAAATATGGTTGAGATCAGACGATATATATAGATATAGGTGTTATATAGACCGATCTCCCGATAGAGGGTCTGAAGCTCATAAAAGCTTTATTTATTACACGATTTCGCTGAAATTTAAAACAGTGGGTTATTTTAAGCCTCCCGACGTCTGACTTAAATATGGTAAAGATCGTACTGTTTTTAGATATAGCTGTCATATAGACCGATCTGCCGATTAAGGGTCTGAACATCATAAAAGCTGTATTTATTACCCGATTTTGTTCTAATTTGAAATACAAAATTCAACAGTAACTTGTATCTAAAGGGTGATTTTTTTGAGGTTAGGATTTTCATGCATTAGTATTTGACAGATCACGTGGGATTTCAGACATGGTGTCAAAGAGAAAGATGCTCAGTATGCTTTGACATTTCATTATGAATAGACTTACTAACGAGCAACGCTTGCAAATCATTGAATTTTATTACCAAAATCAGTGTTCGGTTCGAAAGAAGAAGAAGATGGAAAGTAAACATTCAGTGGTGATTATAAACATCCACTGAGACATACATTTACATATGTGTTTTATTTTTATACCCTCCACCATAGGCTGGGGGTATACTAATTTCGTCATTCTGTTTGTACCTACTCGAAAAATTCGTCTGGGACCCCATAAAGTATATATATTCTTGATCGTCGCGACATTTTATGTCGATCTAACCATGTTCGTCCGACTGTCCGTCCGTGCGTCTGTCTGTCGAAAGCACGCTAACTTCCGAAGGGGTAAAGCTAGCCGCTTGAAATTTTGCACAAATACTTCTTATAAGTGTAGGTCGGTTGGTATTGTAAATGGGCCATATCGGCCCATGTTTTGATATAGCTGCCATATAAACCGATCTTGACTTCTTGAGCCTCTAGAGTGCGCAATTCTTATCCGATTGGAATGAAATTTTGCACGACGTGTTTTGTTATGATATCAAATAATTGTGCCGAGTATGGTTCAAATCGGTCCATAACCTGATATAGCTGCCATATAAACCGATCTTGGGTTTTGACTTCTTGAGCCAATTCTTATCCGATTGGAATGAAATTTTGCACGACGTGTTTTGTTATGATATCAAATAATTGTGCCGAGTATGGTTCAAATCGGTCTATAACCTGATATAGCTGTCATATAAACCGATCTGGGATCTTGATTTCTTGAGCTTCTAGAATGCCCAATTTCTCTCCGATTTGGCTGAAATTTTGCATGACGTACTTTTTTATGACTTTCAACCACTGTACCAAATAAGGTTGAAATCGGTCCATAACCTGATATAGCTGTCATATAAACAGATCTGGGATATTGCCTTCTTGAGCCTCTAGAGGTCGCAATTATTATCCGATTTGCCTGAAATTTTGTGCGACGGATTCCCTCATGACCATCAACATACGTGTTTATTATGGTCCGAATCGGTCTATAACCCGATACAGCTCCCATATAAATCGATCTTTCTATTTTACTTCTTGAGCCCCCAAAGGGCGCAATTCTTATTCGAATTGACTGACATTTTATACATTTCTCCAACATATAATTTAATTGTGGTCCAAACCGGACCATATCTTCATATCGCTCTAATAGCAGAGCAAATCTGTTTTTATATCCTTTTTTGCCTAAGAAGGGATACCGAGAAAGAACTCGACAAATGCCATCCATGGTGGAGGGTATATAAGATTCGGCCCGGCTGAACACGCTTTTACTTGTTTCTTCTAACATCCCCTTCATAATTAAACAGCAGTCATTTTCAGCAAACTACAGTCTTTTCAGCAGTAAACCTGCTGCTCTGAAATTGCAGAGCTACTACAAATATTCAGCAGTTAGTGTTTGCTATTTACAGCAAACTTTTTTCCATGAGTGCATATATCACTTGAACATTATTGTGTTTCACTTATAACTCTTAAGTAGTATAATGTCTTAGAAAAAAATTATTGCTGTCCCGTTTTCAGCTGATTTTCTGTTGTTACAGCAAATATTTTGAGACCCATAATCTCAATAATTTTCAAGTTTGTAGTTTTGTATAATTTATTGAGGACTTTGAGTGCGGGGAGACCCCCAGAGACCATATCCCAAAACGTCGGTTTTTACTTTACTCTGAATTACGTTGAGTTTCATATTTAGTTGTCTACACCCATAGAAATAAGATTGTTAATATCAGCAAAACATTGCCTGCTGATTTTAAATTAAATTTTTTAGCCATTGAGGGATTTTTTTTTTAATTTTATGAACTTCAGAATAATAAATAGAGCCTTTCTAAAAGGTTAACAACCTTTTGTAGTCATTTCGGGCGAACTTTTTTGTTTAATATATATAATATAATTAATTTAATATATATATAATATAATTTTAGGTATTTTGTCCGCAGATATTTCAAATCGTTAAAAAATGATCAATTTGTTAGAAATTAAAACTAAAATTGCAATATATGCCTCTTATAATAAAATATAGGATGTATCTTTTGACATGTTGAGCTAATTCAAAATTTTTATCGTCTGAAAATAGCAGAAAATTTTCGTTGTTTCAGCAAAAAATTAATGCTGTCTCATTTTCAGCAAACTTTCTGATGCTTCAGCAAACATTTTTGATGTTTCTACTAGCAGACTTCTCTGGGCGTAGTTGGGTGTGGAGCCTCTGACCCCCGAGTCCAAACCAAGCCCCACAAAACGTACTTGTTTTGGACTGGGGGGTTAAGAATGAATCACCTCCTATGAGAAACTTTGTCCCACATTTCAATATCGGATTCCCCAATTGATTTTAATTTAATCTACTATTTTCGTGTCAGCTGATTTGATTTGATTTTTCCCTTCAAATAAGTTTATTTGTGTAAATTTTAAGTAGAATCTATGGTGGTGGTTTAGAACGTTTTTACTTGTTTTGCCTAAGAACATCAACAAATAACGTCATATTTTGAAATTTATGAAACAATAATACATGTGCACATACTTTTGATTGAGACTGTAAGATAATATTAAGTGGAAAAGTAAAACTTGAACATTATAAAATTCTTTCAAGAGATTGGCAAAATTTAATTTTGTTAAATGTAGTAACATCATCGAATCTACACAATAAGTTGATATAAATGTTCTCAATATGTTTTCTCTAGATATTCCCAATTGGGTGAGATACAGCTCATTTCAAATTTATGTATGCCATATGCTATAATTTTTCCCAAACCCAATTTCGTATAGTAAATTTGAATTGGAACTACTTGTGTTTGGGGGAAGTTTCCGATCATCGCCATTGATAGCATCAAAAATCAATTTTCTCATTTTCAATTTTCATGAGAAAACCCAACCCTTTCTACCGCTATCGGGTCACATCATTAATCTTTATGAACACGATTTGGTCACCAATTACACCCACACACACACTTGCAACCTCAAAACCCAGCAAGAACCATGACTTTGTCATTGAAATTCGAGACAAAACAAAAGCATTGAACAGTGTGTCGAGAGCTAGAGATCAGCACTCATGGTTCAGATCTTTTTCGCATTAAAATTAAACCGCAGTCGAGCACTTATATAATTGTGTTTTTTTTCGTGTAAACATCGATTGGTTTCCCCCGTTTGGCCTTTCTCATTCCCCTTCTGAACAATTTCAAATTGTTTCAATTGGTTTCCAATTAAAATGTGCAGTACGACAAAACCACAAAATTGAAACCGTGAAACAATGCAAGGCGATTAAGAGCGAATTGTGTTTCAACGACCATATCAGCAGATTGACGATGACGGCAACATTTTAAATGCGATAGAAAATAATAACACAAATAGCTAAACAGTTTCCTCTTGTTTTTAGAGCTTAGGTTTTTTATTTAATTTTTTTTTAATACCAACGATAATGCTGGATTTTTTGAATGGAAACATTTGTAATTAATTCCCACGCCTTTTATTATATCTGCTCATTTATGCCACTAGTACGACAATTACTTAGAGAATAAGTATGAATAGTTTATTGTCTCATTTTGTTGTGATAGATTTTAAGACAGACCAAATCATTCTCAAATACATATGAAAACAAATTCCACCGTATTTTACAAAAGCAGTTTGTATTTAAATTTTGACTTTTAGACAGGGTTTGAATTGCTGACTTCAAAATAGAGGCAAAGCATATATAACTAGCGGCGGAATTTGGGTGTGTTTTATATGTGAACACATAATGCAAATTGTGTCCATTTACTTATGAGAAAACATAATTTCATAAACCTATATATTAAAAAAAAAAAAAAACATTTTGGTAAATATTTATAAAGTCATATCGGTAGCTCGATCAGTGAGTACATTTTATTATTCTACTTACTTACAGAATATTTGTTCCACTAGCCGAACGTAGAATAGCGTTCCAAGCGCCTCGATCTTCTGCGCTCATCCTAAAATCTCTGAACCAAGTTTCGAGGTGCTTCCCACAACTTGATCTTTCCATCGGACTTTTGATCTTCCCGGTTTGCGTGTACCACCGTGTCAAAAGACTTCTTTGCTGGAGCTTCTTCATCCATTCTGACAACATGACCTAGCCAACGCAGCCGTTGTGTTTTGATGCGTGTAACTATGCTATCGTCGCCATACAGCCAATACAGCTCGTGGTTCATAAGTCGGTTCATTTTCCCCATTATCGCAAACTGGTCCATATATTTTACGAAGAATATTTCTCTCTTTCACTCCAAGCACTGCTTCATCTGCTTTCACAAGTACCCACGCTTCAGAACCAAATAACAGCACGGGAAGTATCAGTGTCTTGTATAGTGTAATTTTCGTCTGTTGAGAGGGGGTCTTGTTTCTAAACTGCTTGCTTAGTCCAAAATAGCATATGTTTGCCAGAATTATTCTTCGCTTAATCTCAGAACTGGTGTCATTCGTTTCGGTTACGGCGGTGCCGAGGTAGATAAAGTTACTGACTGTCTTAAAGTTGTGGTTCCCAATCTTCTCCATTTTCTTTATATGCTCGGTTGTGCAAGGCGGTTTGGGAGTTGAAACCATCCACTTCGTCTTATCTCCATTTAATGCCAGACCTATTTTCACTCACTCTCTTTTGATTCTTTCAAAGGCTGTAGTTTCTACTTCCGGTGACCGACCTATGATATCGATGTCGTCGGCATAGGTGAGTAGCATGTGTTCTCTTGTGATTAGTGTGCCATATCTATTCACATCTGCATCTCGTATAATCTTCTCCAGTAGGATATTAAAGAGATCACACGATAGGCTGTCTCCTTGTCTGAAACCTCGTTTGGCATTAAATTCTTCCAAAAGATCCTTTGCTATTCTTACTGAGGAACGCGTATCAGCAAGTGTCATCCTGCAGATTCTTTTTAGTTTTGCAGGGATACCAAACTCAGACATGGCTTGAAATACCTTTGAACGTAAAGGAGTGTCGAAGGCGGCTTTGTAGTCAACAAAGAGATGGTAGGTGTTGATTTGTCCTTCTCGGGTCTTTTCCAGGATTTGGCGCAGTGTGAATATCTGGTCCTGGGTGGATTCACCAGGTCTAAAGCCGCATTGATATGGCCCAATTATCCCATTGACTTTTAATCTTTCACACAGTACGCTCGAGAGCATCTTGTATGCGATGGGGAGGAGACTTTTTCCTCTGTAGTTGGCACATTCCGTCTTGTCTCCTTTCTTGTGTACGGGACATAGTATGCTGAGGTTCCAATCATCGGGAATGCGTTGTTCTAGCCAAATTGCGCAGATAAGCTGATGCAAACGCTTCATCATCGTGTCGCATCCGGTCTTTAATAGTTCAGCGGGTAACCCGACGGCACCTGCTGCCTTGTTGTTCTATAGTCGGGTCACTGCTACTTGGACCTCATTCCGACTAGGAGGTAAACATTCTATACCATCATCAGGAATTGGTTCTGCGGTATCCTCTTCGCCGCCAATGTTATCTGTGTCAGTTACCAGATTTTACTTCTTTGTATCTGCAGGGGATGTGCCTGCACCAAAGCCATCGGTTTGATGTTAAATTCTTTGATAGAATTTCCGGACTTCATTCTGACTCCTGTACTTCTTAATTCGCACACACTCACGTCTTTTCATTTACTTTTTCTTTCTGTGGAATAGACGTTTTTCCTCTCTCTTTTTCTCCTGATTCCTCTCCTTCATCTGGCGTTGCTACTGATTACAGTGTTGCTCTATATGCCGCATTCTTGGCTTCAGTAGCATCTCGGCACTCTTGGTCGTACCATGGAGGAGGCTTCTGGTACCCAAGTACGAATATCGCGGCATTTTGCATG
Source organism: Stomoxys calcitrans (assembly GCF_963082655.1). Lineage (NCBI taxonomy): Eukaryota > Metazoa > Arthropoda > Insecta > Diptera > Muscidae > Stomoxys > Stomoxys calcitrans. Next base: position 51,978,412 of record NC_081555.1, on the reverse strand, counting down.
GAGTGGGCAATAGTTTGCCACTGCGCCATTATATCATCGGAACAAGTAGTGTTTTCATCAAGCAGTTGGGTCAGTCGTGTGAAGTATGCCGCTGCCATTTATTGTGTTTGCAGCTTTTCAATGTCCAGCTTCCGTGTAGTGTCATATCGTACTTTCCTCGCCATGTTCAAAGGGGTGCGAACCTTTGCTGCAACAAGGTAATGATCCGAATCTATCTACGCTGAATGAATGCCTTCCATCTATCACAACGTGATAATTTGGTTCCTCGTATTTTGATCGGTTGACAGCCATGTGGCTTTGTGAATATTTTTATGTTGAAATCTGGTGCTACTAACTACCATGTTTTTTGCCGCGGCGAAATCTATCATCCGACTGTTGAACCAAAAATGACTTCCTTCCCTATCTTCGCATTAAAATCTCCCAGAACGATTTTAATATCATTCGCTCCCAGTGAAGGTCATATTCTCTCTCTAGGCGCTCGTAGAAAATATCCTTGATCTGCTCGTGCAGGTGCAGATCCGCAAATTATGGTCCTTTTTTCGTTTGCGTGGATCGTCAACGTTGGGGGGTGCGTTTTTACTATTCCTTTGTTTCTCATAGTAGTTCCCATAGTTTTCCGGGGGCTGGTCCGGGTTACTGGGCCAGCGCCCCAACCGCATGGGTTTTGTGGGATTGCACATGCATCCCTCGTTGTGGCGAGCCGCTTGATCCAAGATCCGACGCCCGCCTCAAGCCGCCAATAACTCGCCTTGTCATCTCGAGTATCATTGACACTCAGTATTTAATTAAGAGCCAGTGCCACCTGATTCCTCACTGAGACTCTCCTCTCGAAAATCGCTGACTGCCCGCGGCAACATTTTCAGCTACTCTGCATAAAAATGGAGCTTTCCACCATCCGCAACCTGAGAACGCGCCCGGTAGCTTTCAGCTAATCTTCCTGTGATAACGATTGATACCACACAAGACGGAGCTCAAAGTTCCAGCCTGTGTGGTGCTCACAGTTATCTGGTGTCGGCCGGGCATTTTATTTTATTTCCCACAAATTGAGACGGTTTCTCAATGCATTATTTGAATATAAATTTCACATTTAAATTCCACCTGAAATCGACAAAATTTGCGTTTAGTTGTATGCAAGATTTTACAGCAAAACATCTAAAGTACTAAGTTCGGTCAGTCCGAACATAAATGCATGTGTATTTTGCTACTAACTACTACCACTACTAATTTTCCCATGAACATTCCATTAAGCAACAGAGAAAAACTTCTTACATATCGGATGAAAATTGCGTCTTCCAGGGGATCAAGAAATCATATCATGTGATCGGTTTATATGAGAGCTATTGGGTTGCCCAAAAAGAAAGTAAATGCATTTTTAATAAAACTTAGAATGAACTTTAATCAAATATACTTTTTTTACACTCTTTTTCTAAAGCAATCTAAAAGTAACAGCTGATAACTGACAGAAGAAAGAATGCAATTACAGAATCACAAGCTGTGAAAAAATTTGTCAACGCCGACTATATGAATAATCCGCAATTACTTTTTGGGCAACCCAATATATCTAAATCTGAACCGATATGGCCCATTTGCAATCCCCAACGACCTACATCAGTAATAAGTATCTACCATTTCTTGATCGACTCAGAATGTCGAGACGATCATGAATATATGTACTTTATGGAGTCCTAGATTAATATTTCGAGGTTTTACAAACGAAATGACTAGATTAGTTAAATCCCATCCTACGGTGGAGGATATAAAAATATTTTACAAGAAGACAGTCGAAGGCAAGCGCTTATGCGTCACGTATGCACGTATGTGCATTCCAGAGACACATCTGCAAAATCGCTAATATCGGAGAAACCCCGCTTACCAAACATGGAGAGCATTTGCCCCTGTAGACCCGGACAAGAAAAAAACAAGTGCTAGCGGCCATATGGCTTTTCGCACAGTGCCCGATTATAACCCCTGCCATAGTACTCAATGTGCTCTTATTAAAGGCCAACAGTTCCTTCAGTTCCCTCGTGTTGATGGAAGGGCTTAGTATCCTGATAGTTCGGGATCCACCCCACCAATGCCTGCGCATGGGCACTCTCTCTAATATGGTCAGTTGTTTGACAAGTGGCTCATATGTAAATCCAGCGACTAGTTCGCTCCCAGTGAAGTGAATCCAAGCAAGGGCTATGCCGTGAAGCCAGAGTCCATCTAGGATCTCCAGACACTCCGGCAAGCATTTCGATCTCACTTTCCTCAAACCCAATGCGGCTCCCTGAAAAACCCTAACTCGTCTGACTGTCTCGCCGGCATACTGATGTTAAGTGTCTTGAAGTATACCCCCATTCCAGTTCCATCTTGGAGCCATCTGGAAAGACCAAGGGATAACTCTCTTCAAACACAGCATTAGTCCCTCCCTCCTCCCTTCAGAGAAATGTAATGCAGAAGATCCTTTCTCGAATTAATATCGGTGCCATGTATTCTGCCAGTTTGCCCACCGCATCCATAATGTCCAGAATGGAACCGATGCCATACACTATCTCTTGCTGCATTTCAAGGTCCCCTTAGCCTAAGCGCCACCTTGGTGGCACAGTTCTCAATATAGACTTCAATAGGTTGTATATCCAGCATCGCTTCCAAACCTGCCTGCGGTGTGGACTTTTACTTTCCCGTGATTCCTCGGTCTTCACATTTCAAGGTCCCCTTAGCCTAAGCGCAATCTTGGTGGCACAGTTCTGAATATAGACCTCAATAGGTTGTATTCATCCTTCCTGGGTTCGCCTGCATTAACCCTGGTAATATTTCATAATCCGAGCAATATTTGCAGTGTCGTAATCCTATGCCCTCTTCACATACCCTATTCAGCTAATCGAGTAAAAATTAATCTATGTTTATTCACAATTTTTTGTACGACATGTGGCTGTTATTCATTCCAGGTGAGCCTAGGTTAGGTTAGGTAAGAGTGGCAGTCCTTTACAGACTCACTTAGGCAATTTTTTAAGTCCATTGTGGTGTCACAGTAGCGGCAGACCAAGGCTTTTGGCGGGAATCGAAACCACGACCCCTGCACTGGTAATCCAAGCACGCTACCAACTCGGCTACCAGGGCGCCCAGATGAGCCTAATGCTGAACACAATTTTTTGATAAGGCGGTGGAATTGCATCGAATAAAACAAACAAAACTAATTTGCCCATGAACATTCCATTGAGGAACAGAGAATATCTTCTCGCATAACAATGAGTGCTGTCCGATTCAGTTTTAAGCTCCTTTAAACTGCCGAGCTCAAACGGCATACGCACTGCGACGACACCGCTTTTGGGAGAATGTTTTAACAAAGTTATACTAATTTCGTCATTCTGTCTAAATATTTGTCTAAGACCCCATAAAGTATATATATTATATATACAATATATTCTTGATCGACATGACATTTTAAGTCCGTCTGTCCCACCGTCCGTCCGTCCGTGTGTCTGTCGAAAGCACGCTAACTTTCGAAGGAGTAAAGGTTGCCGCTTGAAATTTTGGACAAATAATTCTTATTAGCTTAGGTTGGTTGGGATTGTAAATGGGCCATATCGGCCCATGTTTTGATATAGCTGCAGTATAACCCGATTTTGGATCTTGATTTCTTTAGCCTCTAGAGGCCGCAATTCTTATCCGATTTGGCTGAAATTTGGCATGACGTCTTTTGTTATGACTTTCAACAACTGTGTCAAGTATGGTAGAAATCGTTCCATAACCTGATATAGCTGTCATATAAACCGATCTGGGGTCTTGACTTCTTGAGCCTCTAGAGGGCGCTATTCCTGTCCGATTTGGCTGAAATTTAGCATGACGATTTTTTTATGACTTCCAACAACTGTGCTATGTATGGTTTAAATCGGTCCAAAATCTGATATATCTGTCATATAAACCGATCTGGGATTTTGACTTCTTGAGCCTCTGAAGGGCTCCAATTTGGCTAAAATTTTGAACAACGGCCTTTCCCATGACTTCCAATATACGTGTTAATAATGATCCGAATCGGTCTATAGCCTCATACAGCTTCCATATAAACAGATCTCCCTATTTTACTTCTTGAGCCGATAGAGGGCGCAATTCTCATCAGATTTGGCAGAATTTTTGTACAACTATTTCTTTCGTGATTTTCAACATACGTGTCCTATATGGTCTGAATCGATCAATAGCTTGATACAGTTTCCCGATTTTGCTTCTTAAGCCCCTACAAAGCGCAATTCTTATCTGAATGGACTGAAATATTACACAATGACTTCTATAATGTTCAGCATTCATTTATGGTCCGAATCGGACTATAACTTGATGCAGCTCCAATACCATAACAGTTCTTATTCATTATTCTTTGTTTGCCTAAAAAGAGATACCGCGCAAAGAACTCGACAAATGATATCCATGGTGGAGGGTATATAAGATTTGGCCCGGTCGAACTTAGCACGTTCTTACTTGTTTCAAATTGCATTGTTCCTCACAAATGTCGCCAGCATTAGGAGGGATAACCACCGCAGAAAATTTTTCTGGTGTTCTCGCCAGGATTACAACACTGAGGTTCAGCGTCATAGGCGGACATGCTAACCTCTGCGCTACGGTGACCTCGTTGTCACAGACCACACATTTTAATAATAAATTTCAACTATTTGCAATATTTGCTCGTTTGTGAGTTACTTCATGATGAATTAGCAGAGTATACTGAAAACTTTTCACATTCCAGGATGACGTTTTGCCACATTTTCAACTACTGCTATCACTCCGAAAAATTTAGTTATTAAAAAGCCACCATTAACAACTGTTACTGTAAATTTGGCACTAAACTTTCTAAAAATAAATGTCTTATTTTCTTTTTAGGTAAGCGTGCGGTTCTAATAATCCTCCTTGAAAAGAAAACAGTTTTTCATCTACGGTATGTTTATATTTTGCATGTGACATTTTCGTAAAATTAAAAACGTTCTTGGGGTCATGGAATTTTGTTTTCAAAAATAGAAAATATACGTCTTCAGAATAACTATTGAATAAGTTGACTGAAGTAACCTTATTTTGCAAAACGAAAAATTAAGTGGCATATTTTCAGCAAAATTCTTTTGTAAACAATCTATGCCTTTGGCAAATTGGATTCATCCGTTTTTGAGTCGTTAGGAAACTATTCATCAAGCAAGAACAAATTGTTACCAACTGTATAACACAAATTGATAGAAAATAATATATAATGATTATAAAGCAACATCATTTTGCTTTTCCTCTTTCGTTGTACTTCTATATCTAAGTTTTGCTCAATTGCTGTTTCGAATTTCATGTTGGTCATTCGCAACAAGTTTGTTGGTCATTTCCCACAAAACGGACCATGATTCAGTTAAATGTCTGCCATACACAATAACCTCCAATCCAACCAACAAAAGGAGTGTCTCGTAGATCATAGTTCAGTTTTTGTTATATTTGTTTAAGAATGATTTTCTTTTTGCTGACTTCTCAATTAAAAATCTTGCCTTGCACAAACAAAATAAGCCATACTGAATCTTGTGTAACCGCTATATGTTTTGCTAAGATTTTACAGTACTTAAAACAATTTGTAGGGGCTTATAGAGGGGCTCTAGTGTCAAAGCGATTGAAAATTATAGTTAATATTGTACATCCTTATAAGTGTAAATCGGGCTATATATATTTGCTGGCTCGATATGCTTCGCTATATACTTGAGTATTTGCGGCCCCATTTGATTACATTCGTATGTAACTCTTAAATATCTTTCATGTCCATTTGGGGTCATAATTTCGGGGTTGGGAGCCCCGAGAATTAACCAATATTTTTAATATATGTTGCGTTTTCTACTCCCAAATACATTTCGTTTGAGTCCCATGTTGTTCCGATTGGCCTACATGCCCGTTTGGGTGTGGTGTTTGGGGTAGGACTTGACCCCAAATTTTAATATAAGTTTCGTATTCTCGCCGTACCACACGAAGGCGAAATATTTTCGTCCTATTAGGAATATGTAGATCTAAGAAGAGGAACACCTCAACGAGGTGTACTGTCTTTTCTTCTTTGGAATATAGCCATTTACAACATATTATTATTTCCGGAAAAGGTGTAAAAGTGGTCTTGTATGCTAATGACATTGCTATTGCGGTTAAGGGAAGTTTCCCAGCACTCTTAGAGATATACATCAGAAAACTCTACGCGCGATTGCGAAGTGGGCTACCGAAAGTGTAATGCAGAAGTAGTTATTTATTTTCAGGAGGTACCAGTCACTTACTGTGGCATCTGTCTCCTTGGGAGAAGAGAATATTCCATTTACTGAAACGCAAAATACCTGGGCGTTTAGCTGGACAGGAAATTTAACTTCAAATCCAACAGTTTGGAAAGGGCAAGAAAGGCAATTCTTGCCCTATATACCTGCTAGAGAACTATTGGCAAAAGTTGCTTCTTAAGCCCCTATTTTGCGTGTTATGCATTGGGAACATATTGCAGTTATCAGACCTATAATGCTATATGGTGTTGTGGTCTGGTGGACGGCGCTTCAAAAGTTCATCTACTGTTCAATATTCAGTCGGATCAAAGGGATGGTTTGATTGTACATCACTCTCTTCGCTCTAGTAGGAGAGACACAAGAAAATAATTATTGGTCCGGTAAAGAAATAGTTGTTTACGGCTATCGAAACACTTTTGCCATTAAGGAGTGTTTGGTTTTACAACAAAAGAATGATACTTTTACCGTAGGCGATGTTTAAAATAAACAATATCAGTTACATTCAATAATTTTACGTTTATGGCAAACTTTTAATATGTTGATGCGAAACGTTGCATAGTTATAATAAAGTAAAACCATTGAAATAAAAGTACTTTGTTTCTCTTAAAAATGTTTTCAACATTTTATTATTTTGTGTAAATATTCGTGAACGTTGCGACATTCCCGGCAAAACCTAACAGTTTTGTTAGTGACAACACAAATAAAGTTTATTCATTAAGTTCTTGAGACTGCCTGACCATAATACGGTCCTGCAGGCGGAGATCCGGGCGATCACGGAATGTGTGAAGTGGTGTAGTGCTAATGCGAAGACGTCGAATGTGAACATCTTTACGGACTGTAAAATTGCCATAAGGGATTTCTTGAGCCAATAGAGCGTGCAATTCTCATCCGATTTGGTTGAAATTTTGTGTGAGGTGTTTTGTTATGACTTCCAATAATTGTGTTAAGTATGGCGCAAATCGCTAGATAAACTGAAATAGCTGCCTTATAAACCGATCTGGGATCTTGACTTCTTCATCCTCTATAGGACGCAATTCTTATCCGATTTGGCAGAAATTTTGTACAAAGGCTTCTCTTATGGCCTTCAACATACGTGTCTAATTTAGTTTGAATCGATCAATAGCTTGATACAGCTCCCATATAAACCTATCTCTCGATTTTGCTTCTTAAGCCCCCACAAGGCGCAATTCTTATCCGAATGAAATATTACACAATGACTTCTACAATGTTCAGCATTCTTTTATGGTCCGAATCGGACTATAACTTGATATAGCTCCAATAGCTTAACAGTTCTTATTCAATATTCTTTGTTTGCCTAAAAAGAGATACCGCGCATAGAACTCGACAAATGCGATCCATGGTGGAGGGTATATAACATTCGGCCCGGCCGAACTTAGCACTCTCTTTCTTGTTTCAATAATAGTGATAGTTGGAAAAAAGCCTAATTTACTTGTTAATAAGATTTAAGCCCTACTATATCTCATCCATAAATATCGGTTAAAAATGTTGATGTACCGAAACACATTTCTAGTTTTGTTTATTTAATTGACTTCAAACCAATTTTCCACAACGTAAAGTTTCTTTTTCTCCTTTTCGTTTGATATCTTTTTTGTAATACTATACATTTTTTGGGATACAATGTATTGGGTTGCCCAAAAAGTAATTGCGGATTTTTCATATAGTCGGCGTTGACAATTTTTTTCACAGCTTGTGACTCTGTAATTGCATTCTTTTTTCTGTCAGTTATCAGCTGTTACTTTTAGCTTGCTTTAGAAAAAAAGTGTAAAAAAAGTATATTTGATTAAAGTTCATTCTAAGTTTTATTAAAAATGCATTTACTTTCTTTTAAAAAATCCGCAATTACTTTTTGGGCAACCCAATACATATACAAATTTAGCCACTTATAAAATGAATTTAAAACATTCGAAGTGTTTGCCAAAGCTTAGTCACTTGGCAAGCATTTACATTGAAATTCTGCCATAGATTGAAAATCACTGCAGACATGCTTCATATCCATAAATAGTTCCAGATTGTAAAGAAAAAATTTCCGTAAAAAGACCTTAAGTGTTCTGTGGCATATGCCAGGCTCCGTGCTTTACAAAACATTGAGGGCGATTTTAGGTTTTCCATTGTTGTTGGGCACTCACTATTTTTAGAAAACCGCCATAGCCATAACTGCTGATTGTTGAATTTTTAGGCGGGCTACAAACAGATTTTTTTTCTTAGACAACAAGTGCAATTGGTAATCTCTAAACAATTTGTATGTATAGCCGCCATAATACTATGCTCTTTCAGATCACATGTAATCTATGAACTCGTGCTCGTTTCATACCAGATGAAATGTAATTGATTTCGACATCTGTGTGCCCTGGGCTTGTTTATATGAAAAACAAAAAAAAAAAAAGAAGAAAGTATATTTTTCTGTAAAAGCATTACAGATTGCCTCAAAACCATGCCTCAAAACCATGTCAATTTTTGAAAATAAAATTTAAGAATGTTTGGCAAAATGTAACGAAATTTTGCTTTCCTATTTTAGATAGTGTAGAATAAAATAAAATACTGACAACTTATATTTTATCTGTAGTAGAAACTCAAAATGGGAAAACATTATATACAAGTAAAAACGTGCAAAGAGTGGCCTGGCCGAAACTTAGCAATCCACCACAAAGGATTTTACAAAAAATTATTAGATATGAATTTTGTTCAAGGGCAATTATTATCCGATTTGGCTAAAATTTTGCACATGGTATTCTGTTGTGACTATCAACAACCGTGCCAAGCATGATACAATTCAGTCTATAACTACAAAAAGCTAACATATTAACCGGTCTACCGATTTAATGTCTTGAGCCGGTCGGAATCGATCTACAACATTAGTCTTCTACGGCTCCTAAAAGCTTACATTTTGGCAGAAATTTAGTCCATAAAGTACAACTATGACATTACACTAAGGTTAGATCCATAAAAGGCGCATTTATTGTTCCACGTTGTCCCATGAAATTCGGGACAGTGAGTTGTGTTATGCACTACGATATATTTTATCAACTTGGCTCAGATCGGTCAAGATTTGAATATAGCTGCCATATGGACCGATCTCTCGATTTAAGGTTTTGGGCCCATAAAAGGCGCATTTATTGTCCGATTTCACTGAAATTTGAGACAGTGAGTTGTGTTACGCTCTGCGATATTTTTCTGCAAATCGGTCTAGATTTGAATATAGCTGCCATATAGACCGATATCTCGATTTTAAGTTTTGGTCACATATAAGGCGCATTTATAATACGATTTCACTGAAATTTGATACAGTGACTTATGTCGGGCTTTTCGACATATTCTGTACAGCTTTCGGAATAGTTACCAAAATCTTAGAGAAAATATCATTACTTTTTTAACATAACTAAAGGTTGATTTTTTAAGGGCTTCAGATAAGTTTTTCTCAAAAAAAAAGTATAAAATTTAGAAAAAAGCATGAAATCTTTATTTGAATCGATAGAACGGTCCAACGGTCCATTAACGTTTGAAGATCATTTCATGCAAATGTTGACCGTGACTGCGTCTCAAATGATCCATCCGCTTAGTCCAATTATGTTCGAATGAGATGAAAGAGTCAAGCTCTTGCATTTTGGTTAAAAAAAAAATTTAGATATCATCTCACGTAGCGCTCACCATCCACAGTTACATTACGATTCGCATCATCTATGTAGAAGTACGGTCCAATGATGCCACCAGCCCATAAACAGCCCCAAACTGTGATGTTTTCTAGATGCATTGGTTGCTTTTGCAGTGATTCTGGCTGACCTTCTTTCCAAAATCGAAAGTTCTGCTTATTTACGTACTCATTGCGCCAAAAATGAGCTTCGTCGTAAAATGGAAGAAGCACGTGATGAACTTTTTTAGCGGACCACATTTAAACCAGTGTTGCCAAAAGATATTAGCAAAAAAATCACCCTTTATATGGAATTTTTGCACAACCTTACCTTGATGTTGCACTACGATTAATTGTTCTACCCTCCACCATAAGGTAAACTAACATTGTCGTCCCATTTGTTACACACCGAAATATTGGTCTAAGATCTCATGAAGAATATAAATTTATTCTTGATCGTCATGACATTTTAAGTCGATCTAGCTATATGCGACCGTCTGTCTGTCTTTCTGTGTAAATCGCGCTAACTTTCGTAGAGGCATAGCTAGCCGATTGATATTTTGCACAAATACTTCCTATTGGTGCAGGTGGGATGCGATTGCAAATGGCCCATATCGGCCCATATTTAGATATAGCTCCCGTATAAACCGATCTCCTGATTATACTTCTTGAACCTCTAGATAGCGCAGTTCTTATTCGATTTGACAGAAATTTTGCAAAGTGACTGTTTCTATGACCTCTAACACACATACCAAATATGGTCTGAATGGGTCCATAACCTAATATAGCTCCCATATAAACCGATCTCCCGATTTCATTTCTTGAGCTTCTAGAGGGTGTATTTCTTATCCGATTTTTCCACTTAACAAATGTGATCCATGGTATTTAAGTTTCGGCCCGGCCGAACTTAGCACGCTTGTACTTGTTTCTTAGTGCACCTTTTAAGCCATTAGCGTGAAAAAGGCTTTTATTTATTTCTCACATTTTTAACTCATTATTTTATATGGAGTTTGACAGATTTCCACATGTGTGTTTCTTCAACACTCGTCTTTCCTGTCATTTAGTTCATTGAATTCTATTCTCGTTTTCTTGTCTCTCGTCTTGTCTCAAGTAAAATTGAAATCAACAAACCAAATGTCGGTTACTTCTGAAGCGTGGGTATGTTTCGATATTGTCCCATATCACTTATTTATCCAATGACGGAAAAGGAGGGACACAAAATTCCATAAAGCACTTGTTTGCTGACAATAAAACAGCTCATATGTATTGCTTTTAATTTTGGGGATGGGCATAAATAAACTTCGACCATGCCAATCCATTAATCTCTCTTTTATCTTAAGCCGCTGCCTACTAGGGTTACTTATCCATCCATTCCGTTTATAACATCTCGAAATATTGTTTGGGAAACCCATAGGTTAGGTTAGATTGAAAAGAGAGTGCGGATATTAAACCGCCCCATGCCATGCTACCTTCAAAATTTTTAATTGTTTTTCATACCACGCCCCAAGTTGTTTATTGTTTAGTATTGTGTCCCCACCTAATTTTCGGTGCATGTTAGCTGCGAATGCGGAACAGTGACATGAGAAATGCTCCAACGTCTCATCATCTTCCCCACACGCCCTACATATGCTATCACTTGCCGCACCGATTTTGAATAAGTAAGGTCGTAGTCCTATTTGTGCTGTTATGATACCAAAACCTATATTGACCTCTATCTTATTTCCTTACATTACATCACTCGGATCTCCCCATAGGATTTTCGCCGTCCTACCGACCGTTCCGCCATTCATCAGTGTTACATGCGCATTCGTCGCCCGTTCCTTTAACTCGGACTGCGTCGACCCGAAAGGCTTCGGGTTAACCAAATTTATTGCCGGCAGTCTTCTCGCCTTCACCGCTAAATCGTCTGCTCGTTTATACCCCCTTACTTCGCTATGACCCGTCACCCAAAACTATGCGGATTGTGCAATTCTCAGAGAAGCATTAATATCCTTATTGACCAAGACTGTTCGTGACCTTACCGTCCTTACCGTCCTTAATGCCCTGATGGCTAGTTTACTCACCGTAAAGATGTTCACACTCGACATCCTCGCGTGCAAACCACACCACCTCACGCATTCCGTGATCATCTGTCTGCAGGATCTATTATGGGCAGACAGTCTAAAACAGATCTCAGTCACTAGGTTCGCAATGTAGACACCTAGGCCTATTCTATCCTCTAGCGTGTGACAAGTTGTCTACATTGACATCCCAGGGCAACCCCATAAAGTATATATATTTTTTGATCATCATGAAATTCTGAGTCGATCCAGCCATTTCCCACCGTCTGTGGATGTGTATGACCGATAGTGGTCATATGCGTAAAGCTAGCCAATCTGAATAATACATATACTTCTTATTGATGTAGATCGTTGGGGATTGCAAATGAACCATATCGGTGCATATTTGGATACAGCTTCCATATAAAGTCGTCCTTCGAATTGACTTTTTAAGCCCTTAGCAACCGAAAATATTATCCGATTAGGCTGAAATTTTGGGCGTAGTATTCCGTTGCGACATTGCGGCCCTAAAAAGCTTAAATTTTTGGTAAATTGGCAGAAATTTTGTACGTAAAGTTCGATTGTGTAAATTTGTATACTCTCCACCATAGGATGGGGGTATACTAATTTCGTCATTCTGTTTGTAGCACCCCGAAATATGCGTCGGAGACCCCATAAAGTATATATATTCTTGATCGTCATGTCATTTTAAGTCGATCTAGCCATGTCCGTCCGTCTGTCTGTCGAAAGCACACCAACTTATAAAGGAGTAAAACCAGCGCTTGAAATTTTCACAAATACTTCTTATAAGTGTAGGTCGGTTGGGATTGTAAATGGACCAAATCGGTCCATGTTTCGATATAGCTGCCATATAAACCGATCTTGGGTCTTGTTTTGTTGAGCCTCTAGGGGGCGCAATTCTCGTCCGATTTGGCTGGAATTTTGCACGTGGTGTTTTGGTCCAACAACTGTGCTAAGTATGATTAAAATCGTTCTGTTTTGATATAGCTGTCATAAAAACCGATCATGGATCTTGACTTCTTGAATTAATAGAGCGCGCAATTCTCATCCGATTCGGCTGAAATTTTGCATGCGGTGTTTTGTTATGACTTCCAATAACTGTACAAAATATGGCGCAAATTGGTACATAACCTGATATAGCTGCCATATAAACCGATCTGGCATCTTGACTTCTTGAGCTTCTAGAGGGCGCAATTCTCCTCCTGGTCCGAATCGGACTTTAACTTGATATAGCTCCAATAGCATAACAGTTCTTATTCAATATTCTCTGTTTGCCTAATAATGGATAGCGTGCAAAGAAATCGATAAATGCGTTCCATGGTGGAGGGTATATAAGATTCTGCCCGGCCGAACTTAGCACGATCTTACTTGTTAGTACCGTTAATGATGGTGGGTTTCAAAGATTCGGCCCGGCCGGACACAATTTTACTTGTTTCTTATTGGGCTTAACAACGGAAAATTCTTTCAATAACTTAGAATTTTTATATTCACCACCCTTATCTCGGCATGTAACCTCGAATCATTGATCTGCAATCCTATTAAGTATCTTTATTTGTCTTAATGTTTCAAGTCTTTGTCGCCATTTCAGCCTGTCCATTCTTTTGCCGAAATCACGATTAGAACAAATGAGAATATGCCTTTGAAATTTGGCACTGATGCTTCCTATTTATTTAGGTCATTGGGGTTCGCTGTATCGGTTTTGGTTTTGATACAACCCCCGTATAAACCAATCCTCAAATTGATTTTCCTAGCCCTCAACCTTTATCCAATTTGGCTTACATTTATACCGTAAAGCACGTTAATTCTCTTACATAAGCCCGTATACAAATGCAGTTCCTTGCTTGCTGCCCTCGATTTGTCACTCCAATACTCACACCATATACAGGCCTGATCGGTCGATAAATAGTTTAGACTACGCAGTCTTAGAGTGTGTTACGATACGTTTATGTTATGTGGTGATTTTCGGGGTCTGTTGACTTATCACCCCTTTGCTGAATGATTGTTTTTTGCCAATCCCTCTGACTTCAAACAGAAAATAAACATTAAATTCGATCACATATGTTGCTAAAAGTTGCTGTAGAGAAATAAAACGATAATATATCATTAATGCTAGCGCTTTATGTATTTATAATGGTTATACAAATGGCCAAAATTGTTAGTCATATAACTGGCTCGATGCTTATGAACAAGCGCAGACAAACTTGGTGTTACCCTGGAATTTTAAAGGTGATTAAATTTAACAATTTTTATGGCGGAAATGTTTTTTTCTGTTGTTTTAATTCTGTCGTTGTGTTTTGCAACAAACCGGTCAAATATTTGGGAAATTCCTAATAAAGGTGGGAAGTCTATATATATATATATATTGGGTTGCCCAAAAAGTAATTGCGGATTTTTCATATAGTCGGCATTGACAAATTTTTTCACAGCTTGTGACTCTGTAATTGCATTCTTTCTTCTGTCAGTTATCAGCTGCTACTTTTAGCTTGCTTTAGAAAAAAGATGTAAAAAAAGTATATTTGATTAAAGTTCATTCTAAGTTTTATTAAAAATGCATTTACTTTCTTTTAAAAAATCAATTGCAATTACTTTTTGGGCAACCCAATATATATACAAGTAAGGATGGGCTAAAGTCGGGCAAAGCCGACTTTTTAATACCCTGCACCACATTGGGCTAAGGCTAAGTCGTCGAAATTACAATTTGCTTTAATTTGATTAGTAGAATTTCGACCAAAATCCGATCATATCGGCACATTACGAGACTCTAATGAAAGTTATTTGAGAGTAGAGTATGAATGTAATGTTAAAAATTAGGTCGAAGTACTTAGGGGCCGCCCTAACCACAAACCCCCCTAAAACGGGTATTTTGGAAGTCATGAGAATAGGGACTCAAATAAAAGGTATTCAGAATTAAATTAGGAATTAGGTATAAAAAGGTTCAAGTGATAGGGGGCCGCCTAACCGCCCAAATCCCCTTCCCTCAATGGGAATATTTCCTTACGGGAAATGTGTAGTTAATTGCCCCAAATGTTCCGGTCCTAAACTTTAGAACTAGTTACCTTTCACTGGACATATCCTACAGGGAATGAAAAGTTTCAATTGTCATAACTGATGATTCTTAATTATTTTTAAAAAGTCGCTTATTTATTGCTAAAAAATGAAGATTCATATGGTAGGAAGTAAGAAACATATTTGTCACGAGGTTGTTATGAAGGCGCAGCGGAGCGGGTTGAGCTAGTCTATATATACCCTACGGGAAATGTGTAGACAATTGTCCTAAATATACCGGCTCTAAACTGGAGAATTAGTTAGCTACCACAGGACATATCCTATAGGGAATGAAAAGTTTCAACTGTCATAACTTATGATTATTTTTTAAAAAGTCGTTTAATTATTTTTAAAAATTCTTATCCGTTAAATATATGTGTTAACTAATAATATCTCTCTTAAAAATACTTGCAAAGTATACTCATCTTATTCGAACTGTCGCAGGACCTATCCTACGGTGTTAGAATGGTGGCAATTCGTCACCTCGAGCAACAAAGCCTTATAAAAGTGGTAGGTTTTTTCCATGTAAGGGGACGAAAACTGGGGCCGGTCCCTATCACCAGAGAATCTCTTCCGTGACTGGTTTGGGACCTGTCCCATTTCACGTAGGATAGCCATTCATTGCTATAATTCCAATGAATGGCAATTCAAAATTTTTTTGAGTAGTTCAGTAATAAGTTTCACAAGAGGTACCTCCGACAACAATATGCCTTTACCCATGCTTGGTACAGTGCTTGCTTATTTATAAATTTAAGTCAAATTAATAACACCACCGGAGTTTTTATCTATTTCATCTATATTCATGAAAAGTTTGTTAATAGTTTTAGTTAATAGTTAATTTTCTAACCTCTTACGAATTTGTTAATTAAACGTGAGTAATTATCATGAACTAGTGTGTATGATGTAGTCAATTCATATTTACGGTAAGCATTTTTCTGAGTAGACTCGAAAATGGCTGTACCGATTTGCTTGAAATTTTGACAAATTGTGTAGGTTGGTTTAGAAGAAGCAAAAAGCTGTATAATTTTTTGATATCGCAAGCATGGTAGATCCTCCCCCTTACCTCAATAGCACCGCCTAAAATCAAAAGTGGACCGACCGGAACAATATGGGACTTAAATGAAAGGTATTCGGGAGTAGAGTACGAATATTATAAACTAAATCCAAGTACCTATGGGGTCGGCCTAGACTGCCCCAAAAAGTACCGCCCAAAATCAAAAAGGTCAGATTTGGACAATAAGGGACTCAAGTAAAAGCTATTGGGGAGTAGAGTAAGAATGCGATATAAAAACTGGGTTCAAATACATAAGTGCTGGCGTGGAGCCCAAACGTACCGCCCAAATTACAAAGCTGTACCAATTAGACATAATGTACGATCATGTCAATATGAGACTCAAATAATAAATAATAAATAGATTAAGAGTATGACATCAAATATGAGGGGCCTCCTAAACCCCTCCGAAAATGCGAATATATGCCGATCATGGTAATATGGTGTTCAACTAAAAGATATTTGAAAGTAGATTACAAATATAAAATTACAATTTGTTTCCAAGTATCTAGGTGGCAATCTATTCTTAAAATCACTTTGAATAGGTTAACTAACAGTACAAGACAATGTGGGCACCAAGTCACAGATATTCTTAAGTAGATGCGGATCTAACATCCAGGAAGGAGTGAATCACATACCTTGGCCTCACAAATGGTACCGGGGCATTATTAAAAGAGACCACAGTAGCGCAGAGGTTAGCATGTTCGCCTATAACGTTGAATGCCTGGGTTTAAAATATATGAAAACATGATACAATTTTTGAACAATTGTTTCTCGTCTGTTTAATTGAAGCTCCCAAAAGGGCATCCGGTTCAGTTCTTTTGAATTTTAAGAACTTGGTAACCAAATGCAAAATGTTTAATACAAATTTGCCTTTTCTCTTTATACCCTACACCATAGGATGGGGGAGTACTAACTTCGTTGTTGCTTTTATAACACCTCGAAAGAAACATCTAAGACCCCTAAGTCTAGCCATGTGCGCACATCTGTCTGTCCGTCCGTCTGTCTGTCGAAAGCACGCTAACTTTTGAAGGAGTAAAGGCTCATGCAATTTTGCACAAATACATCTTATTAGTGTAGGTCAGTTGGGATTGTAAATGGGCCAAATCGGTCTATGTTTTGATATAGCTGGTATATAAACTGATCTTGGGTCTTGATTTCATGACATTTTAGAAGGTGCGATTTGGCTGAAATTTTGCACATCTTGTTGAAGAATGACTTCCGACAATTGTGTCAAGTATAGTGTAAATCAGTCCATAACCAGATATAGCCGCCATACAAACCGATCTCTCGATTAGACTTCTAGAGGGCGCAGTTCTTATCCGATTCGGCTGAAATTTTGCAGGTGGTGTTTTGGTATGAATTCCAACAACTTTTCCATGTATGGGTTAAGCGGTTGATAACCTGATATAGCTGACATATAAACCGATCTCCCAATTTGACTTTCTGAACCTTTGGAGGACGAAGTTATTACCCGATTTGCCTTAATATTTGGAGGTGGTATTGTTCTATGACTTGTAATAGCCATGACAATTACGGTATATATATATATATATATATATATATATATATATATTGACAGAGTCATTCAAAGGACTTGACAAATGTGATCCACGATGGAGGGTATATAAAATTCGGCCCGGCCAAACTTACTAGTCTCTTTTACTTGTTTTTTACTTAAATATTCAAGAACTAGCGGTCATATATTCTCTCTGCATGGCATCTAGTGAGCTATGCTACCGTCCAAATAAATCAACATTTTGTTGCTTTAATAACCAAACTTTGGGAGAAAGTTTGAGAAGATGAGGTGTGTTTTATAATTTATGAAGATTATCAAGCAACGAAAAAAAAATTGTTTTCGAACCAATATGCTTGGTAGATGATACAGAGAATTGAAAAAAGGAAAAAAAATGTTAGTGGTCCGGAATTTTACCCAAGCCAAACTACCTGCTATATTTTGCTGGTGTTTTCTTTTCACCAAGAAATGTAGCAAAACTAGAATGACCATCATCGTAGTAATAGAATAACGATTGCTCCAATTACGAAAAATGACTATCATAAATTAAATAAAACACGAAATACTCCACATCATTTCATTTGACTACGCAGACAATCTGTTTTTGTTAGAGTCTTAAGACACACCTGTTTTGCATAAAATCCTTATTGCAAAAACGATTTGGTTTCTTATTTATTCTTCGGCTCCGGTCTCCTTAATTTTGCGCAAAATCCAATCATTTTAATGTGATTTCTGGTACTCTTATATTGTCATGGTTTTTAGTTTGTTTGAAGGCGGTATAATAAGTTAGTAAAAGTAATATATTTAACCCATAGCAAATCGCAGCAAAATTTCAGCGAATACATGAACTCAAATTTTTTCACTAAACTTGTTATTACCTGTCTACTGGCTAAGTTGTCATGCCGCTATTGCAAAACCCTTTATAAAAATTAAATTTGGGCTAGTGAGAAACTGTAGTTTCTTCTACATCTACGTTAGTTATGATAAAAAAGGAGCTTAGTTTGCTTTTTTTAAATACTGAAAAAAGTTTAAACACACATATTGCTTAACTATAGGGTACAATTCTGTCCATACATATTAACATTTGCTTAAGTCGATATAGTCATTTCAGTGTAATACCAAATTTTCTTCTTCCATCGTTTTTTACATAAAAACGAAATTTATTCTCGTCATTAAAATGCCGTTGGCCGGGACTCCACTCCAGGTTATTTAATGCGTGCACGCAGTTCTATTGTGGACAGGCAAAATGGACAGAGTGATTTGCTTGAAATTTATATCGAACTGCTCAAGCTGGTTTATTTCCATAAAAGAGAACTCCATCGTTTATTTTGGCCGGTTTCTTATTTTCAGAGGGTCAGTTTTAATTTTATTGTCACTAGAAATTTAATTGATATCATTTAACATGGTGATATCGATACCAAGGCCTGAGAAGAAGAGTTGTGGAAAATTATTTGTATCTGTCTTTAAACCATCAATAAATTTGATATAAATGCTAAGAATGTTCTTGTTGAAGTCTTATGGCGATGATTTGTTATACCTTTAGACAATTACCATAGTTATGCTAATATCGCCCACTTAAGAGGCTTCAAAACACCTACTAAAATACTTTGTTTTATTCCCTCCGCTATAAGATGGCAGTATTCTAACTTCGTCATTCCGTTTGTACATCCAAAAATATTGTTTCGATTCAGGACATTTTATATCGATCCATCAATGTCAGTCCTGCCATTCCTCCGACTGTCCGATTCGTGTTTTGATCGACTCAAAGAAAGGCAAAAGGTGGTCATATCGAGTAATAGTAAATGGATTTTTAACTAAAGATTATTTTCACACATTTTACTGATTTGATTAAAAAAACTATTTTTACTCAGAAAAAAATTTTTATCATTGGTGATGCCAACACATGTCGGCTATCTTGTATGTAAATTCATTGATATTGCTTCATATTTAGATATCGGTGATTATGTTTGTATAAATTGCCCGAATTGCTCACATCTAGCTATAGGCAATAACCATGCAAACATTTTTTAACGCCAAATAATCCCTTGTGAATCTTCTAAATGAAGTTTATGATCGTGGACGAGCTCGTCTTAGAGTAGTAGACGACGAGGTGTTGTGTCTTCAAGACGAATATTCTGGAAGAGTGCTTCCAGAGTCTTCCATATATGTTGATAACGAGTACATTCAACCAAATTTGTTATTCAAAACAGCAAAACTGTTTGCTAAAACACCAGTTTTTGTCAGCTGAAAATGGGAAAGCAGACATTACTGCTGTTTCAGCAAACATAGAGCTGATGTATTAGCAAACATTTCTTTCTGCCATTTCAATTAACAAAAATTGCAGTTTTGATGCACAAGTCTGCTGAAAAAAATGTATGGTACTTTTTATAGATGCATTGTCTTCATTAGTTTTGGTGTTTTTTTAGAATTTTTTTAAAATTTTTTTCGTAGAGATGATTTTAATTTGTGGATTATTACTGTAAAGCAGCTATCTGATTCATCCATTGGTTCACATTTCGAAATGTGGCAGAGCTAGCTTGTATTTTGTGTTGTTATTGCTCTACTAATGTGCAAATGACTAGCATAGCCTTTTGTATCTAAATTTAAAGAAAAAAGGTTATGGAAAGTTTACATTCAGTGGTGATTATTCACACCCACTGAGAAACACATTTACATATGTGTTCTATTTTTTTTTCTTCTAACATCCCCTTCATAATTAAACAGCATTCATTCTCAGTAAGCAACCGAGTTTTCAGCAGTAAGCCTGCTTCTCTGAAATTGCATTACTACTGCTGTAATAGCAGAACTACTGCTATAATAACAGCAAAATTAACTACTAATATTCAGCAGTGTTTGCTATTTTGAGCTAACTTTTTTCTATGAGTGTAAGTGAGAAGAATCTTAGTAGATCTTAAAATGGCGCAGAAATCGTGTGGACGAGTAGCAAATTTGTGTTCTGGAAGATTTATGTTATACTCTTCTATAAGAGTTGCGCATTATTCGCTTACTCGTCATAAAACATTACAAATACGCCAGGTATTGAAAAAAAAGCAATCGCGAAAACTTAACTCAAGCGTTTGATAAAAAAATCTTCTGGACGATTATAACGAATTAGTTTGCGAAATAATCGTCGGGATGTTAAAACTTCCGCACACGGATTGTGGATTGATATCCGAGAAAAGCGTTTCACGACAAATACCAAAAATTATTGGTTTGCCCAATAATATTCTAGAAGAGTGTTTCGCGACTCACACGGAAGAGAAATTCCTTAAAAATCTTTCAAAACATTATTTTGTTCACATCGAGGACAAACTCTTTTCCAAAATTATGGAAAATGTTTGCAGGGAATGCACAAATGTGTGAGTGTGCTCATTACTACTCTAGACTTACTTACGTGACTGTAGGGTATCACAATGTCGACTGTTATCAACTTTAGACCGTACTTATTTGTATTATTTTTGTTTTCATTTCAAAATAAATTTTTCGGACGCCTTAAATATTTTGTGTAGGTTTCTCCATACAAGGATGATGTTAGAGAAATAAATGTTTTTGTAACCGATTTGTGTCAGACAATTGGCAAAATAATAGTCATTAACTTTTTTTTAATTTTTTGTCATACGCTACATTGTAGAATTTAATCTCCAGCTGATGTTAGAAGTTTTTCTTCTTTTTGAAATTAAAATATGAATTGGGTTTGACAATCATCAGCTCTTAGTAGCGGAAAACAATTTATGAAATCAATCCATCATTGAATGCGGAGGGAGCTAGAGTATTATTCGAATTCTCCCACACACCGATAGATAGATGACGAGTTCAAAAGAAAAGAAATACTTCTTTTCCAAATACTAATTTGCATATATTTTCAATTATGGAAGATTACAGTCCCATTAAAAGTGATTTATGTTGTTCATTTGGCATTTGCCACGAAACAAATTTCACGCCGAATTATGTTAAAGTGGATGGTCGGTGGCTGAAATGAAGTCTAAGTCGAAGACGAAGGAAAGAGAATAGAAGGTATAATGTGGATGTAAATATTAAAAGTTTTGAGAAAATTACTGAGCTCATAATATGTAGGAAAAAGAGTTTCATTAGGTTTGTATTTGACTGAATAAAAGACTTGGAAAACATGTTTAACGATATATTTTTAAACCTGCCTGCGATTTGGCCCAAATATGATCTTCCCACCACCTCTGTGGTTCGTGATATTACGACTTTGTACATTTGTTTGCAACGCTAAGAAGGAACAGAGAAAAACCCTTTTATTAAACATGCTGATCGGCTTAGAATTGCTTTCAGATTAGATTTATTTCATTGTAGATTAAAAATAAAATGTTTTCAATTAAAAAATTAATTAAGTCAATAGTTTTTTAATTGAATCCGAATTTTGTTCAATTAGGATCGTGATTGAAATTTAGGCAATTTTCAATTAAAAATCAATTGATTCATTAATATTTTAATTGAATCTGAGCTTACTATCGTAATTGAAGTTTTTGCCATTGTAAAGTAAAAAATTAATTGATACAATACATTTTTTGATTGAATCTTCCAAAAATTTTATATATAAAATGTGATTCAAAATTTTACCTTTTTCAATTAAACAAATACGGCCTAGACCTTTACCTTTATTTCACTCGATTCCTTCACCAATTCATTGAAAATAGCTGATTTTATTGAGGGAAAACAGCTGTTCTCATTGAATTGGCTAACGAATCGAGTGACAAAAGGAAAGAAAAATTTAGTGGTATAGGCATTAAGTTTTCCAATATTTTTTTAATGGAAGCGGATACTTTTTGAAACCCAACAGCAGTGTTATGACTGTCCGTTTTTGAAAAAGTCTAATTTTTATACCCTCCACCATAGGATGGGAGTATACTAATTTCGTCATTCTGTTTGTAACACCTTGAAACATGCGTCTGAACTCTATAAAGTATACATATTCTTGATCGTCATGTCATTTCAAGTCGATCTAGCCAAGTCCGTCCGTCCGTCTTTCTGTCGAAAGCACGCTAACTTTCGAAGAAGTAAAGCTAGCTGCTTGAAATTTTGCACAAATACTTTTTATTAGTGTATGTCGGTTGGAATTGTAAATGGGCTAAATCGGTCCATGTTTGATATAGCTGCCATATTAACCGATCTTGGGTCTTGACTTCTGGAGCCTCTAGAGAACGCAATTCTTATCCGATTTGACTAAAATTTTTCACGTAATGTTTTGATATCACTTCCAACAGCTGCGATAAGTTTGGTTTATATCGGCGCATGTTTTGATACCGCTGCCATATAAACCAATCTTGGGTCTTGACTTCTTGAGCCTCTAGATTGACCGAAACTTTGCACATGGTGTTTTGGTGTCGCTACCAACAACTGTGTTAAGTATGATTCAAATCGGTTCATAATCTGGTATAGCTGTCATATAAACCGATCTGGTGTCTTGACTTCTTGAGCCAATAGAGCGCGCAATTCTCATCCGATTTGGCATGAGGTGTTTTGTTATGGCTTCCAATAACTGTGCTAAGTATGGCGCAAATCGGTACATAACCTGATATAGCTGTCATATAAACCGATCTGGGATCTTGAAATTGGGGGCGAAATTGTCATCCGATTTGGCAAAAATTTTATACAACGGCTTCCCTCATGACCTTCAACTCTTACTTGTTATAAATACTTTCTGAATATAGAAGATAAAACTCCCCCAAAAACAGACTTTCCACTACCTTTTTATACCCACCACCATAGAATGGGGGTATACTGACTTAGTCATTCCGTTTGTAACACCTCGAAATATTGATCTGCAACCCCATAAAGTATATTCATTCTTGATCGTCTCAACATTTCGAGTCTAACTAGCCATGCCCGTCCGTCTGTCGAAGCCAAGATAACGATCGAACGCGTAAAGCTAGCCGCTTGAAATTTCGCACAGATACTTACTATTGATGTAGGTCATTGAGGATTGTAAATGGGTCATATCGGTTCAGATTTGGATATAGCTCCCATATAAACCTATTCCCCAATTTGACTTCTTGAGCCGCTAGAAGCCTTAATTCTCATCCGATTTTGCTGAAATTTGGAATAAAAACTTGAGCTATGGCTTCCAAAATTAGTACCAAGTATGATCTGAATCTGTCTATAAGCAGGTATAGCCCCCATAAAAACCGATCCCCGGATTTAACTTCTTGAGCCCTTAGAAACATCAATTTTAATCCGATTTGGCTAAAATTTGGAACAAAGTTTTGTGCTATGACTTTCAACATCCATGCCAAGTATGATCAGAATCGGTCTATAAAGACATATAGCCCCCATATAATCCGATTCCCCGATTTGAATTCTTGAGCTCCTAGAAGCCCAAATTTTCACCTGATTTGGCTGAAATTTTGCCCAAACCCCTATCTTATGAGTTACAACATCAGTGCCAAGTTTTATCCGAATCGGTCAATATAACGATATAGCTGCCCTAAATACCTGATAATCTAATATGACTTCTTGCTAAATCATTTCAAAATTATTGTTGATCAAATTATGCATATTAATGTCATATCAGCTTCTTTAGCATCGATCTAATTAAAACAAATTCTAGATTATTTTTTTTTTGTGGGGTTTATTTCTCCAATGCTTGTTGTTCATAAAGTTACTGCCTCGCTACTTTTCTACTTTTTCTTTTGAAAAACTCCCGGGGGTGTTTCGTTTCTAAGGAGGGTTCATTGACCCAAATATAAACCTCTAGTTCGTGTTCTAGGAGTGTTATACATGTGAACCTTGTTGCATCGAAATCGAGGTTTTCGAAAAAATTTTAATTCAATATTTGCATATTTTCATTTGAATTTTTAATTGATTCGATTAAAAAGTTAATTAGAAATTTCAAAAATTGTGAATCATTATTTTAATTCAATATACAATGTTTTTAATTGAAAATTTTTTCAATCATCTTTTTCAAAAACTGTGATTGATATTATCTTTTTCGTGATAAAAGCAGTTTCAATTAAAAAATTAATTGGATCGATTAATTTTGTGATTGAAACCGACTCAAAATTTCACCAAAATATTTTGGTTTTTTGCTTCCACACATCTGCCTAATATGCCATTTGTTTATTACATCAATAAATGGTCTTGTCCCATGTGTGATTCATTCGTAGATATATGAGAAATAGCCATCATTTTGTATACCATCCACCATAGGATGTTTGTAAATATTGGTCTAAGACCCCATATATATGTATTTCATATATATTCTTGGTCGTCATGATATTTTACGTCGATCTAGCCAAGACCGTCAGAAGTCAAATCGGGAGATCAGTTTATATGGGAGCTACACCAGGTTATAGACAGATTTGGACCGTATTTGACACAGTTGTTGGAAGCCATAACAAAACACTACATGCAAAATTTCAGCAAAAACAAAAAAAGGAAAAAAATTGGGAACTCTATTGGTCAAGAAGTCAAATCGAGAGATCGGCTTATATGGGAGCTATATCTAAATCTGAACCGATATAGCCCATTTGCAATCCCCAACGAACTACATCAATAGTAAATATCGACTGCTATCGTGATTTCGACAGACGGACGGACATGGCTAGATCGACTCGGAATGTTGAGACGATCAAGAATATATTTCGAGGCGTTACAAACGGAATGACTAGATCAGTATGCCCCCATAAGGGTTGGAATATTCATAACCACAAAATTGCGAGTTAGTGGTGTGTTTTGTTATTTTTATTGTACCATTCATTAATATATGTTGGTGGTCGCTCTGTGCGTCTTTTTTTACTTAAGTGTCTTTAAATCGTCCACCAAAACCAAGCTTTGTCGCTCAATGGAAGAAGCCTGCAATGAACTTTCTTAACAGAGCACGCATTTTGATAATAAATTTTATTAATTTGCAAGCGTTGTTCGTTTGTAAGACGATTCATGGTTAAATTATAGACCAACCTGAAGATATATATGGTCGGACATTCAAATAGGCATATGACCATGATTATTTAGAATCAAATAGTGATTCTAAGTCGATCGGTATATTTAAGTTCTAGCATTTCTCCTTCTTTGCCACAAAGTTAAGATCATAATTGCCTCAACATTCAATATGACCGAGCTTGAAATGATATAAATTAAGGATGAGTACTGACATAAATAAAGCTATTGAATACACGTAGCCCGCGACACTAAAATTAAACTGCAACCACCGCCAAGGCGCCATGCTTAGAAACGAGCCACAGGGTAAAAGTAGGCGGAAAGTACTTAACTTTCCACCTAGGACATTGCATTGTTGAAATATGTTAATTACAAGCGAAGTCAATCAATTAGTAATTATAAAATTTTAGGTAGGCCAATAGCCAGGGTATTTAGTAACTCGATTTTTTGCTGGTAAGCTATATAAAATACAAATTTATGCTTATATGTTGTAAATATAAATGTGGCGACATATGTAAACTTTTTGATTGATGTTGACTATGACTGCACTGTGAAGGAAACAACGAATGTCAATTAATATGACTCGACAGTTTGTGTGAAACAAAATAATTTTGCAATTACTCTTAATGTGATAAAATTACGAACAAGAATGATTAATATTAACATTAAGGTTTGCTGCTCAAGTCGTTTGTTGGAAAGTAGGTTAAATACTGTGGGATCTTCTTTTACAATTGGAATACGAACTGCACCTGAAAACAAAATTTAAATACGAATATTTTTGTCGAGTTCTTTTCCCAATATCTCTTTTTAGGCAAACAAAGGACAAAAGAAAAGAATTGCTATAAAACTGGAGCTATATCAAGTTATGGTCCGATTCGCACCATAATTGAATTTAATATTGAAGACCATACTGGAAGTAATTGTGTAAAATTTCAGCTAATTCGAATGAGAATTACGCCCGTTGGGGGCTCAAGAAGTAAAATAGAGAGATCGGTTCATATGTGAGCTGTATCAGGCTAAAGACCGATTGGGACCATATTTGACAAGTACGTTGAAGGTCATGGGAGAAGCCGTTGTACAAAAATTCAGCCAAATCGGATAATAATTACGCCCTCTGTAGGCTCAAAAAGTCAAGATCCCCGATCGGTTTATATGGCAGCTATCAGGCAATGGACCGATATAAACTATGTTTGGCACAGTTATTGGAAGTCATAACAAAACATCTCATGCAACATTTCAGCCAAATTGGATAAGAATTGCGAACTCTAGTGGCTCAAGAAGTCAAAACCCCAGATCGGTTTATGTAGCAGCTATTGGAAGTCATAACAAAACACCACGTGCAAAATTTCAGCCAAATTGGATAAGAATGGCGCCCTCTAGTCCCTCAAGAAGTCAAGTCACCAGATCGGTTTATATGACAGCTATATCAGGTTATGGACCGATTGGAAGTCGTAATAAAACGCTTCATGCAAAATTTCAGCTAAATCGAATAAGAATTGCGCCCTCTAATGGCCCAATAAGTCAAGCTCCAAGATCGGTTTAAATGACAGCTATATCAAGACATGGACCGATATGGCCCATTTACAATCCCAACCGACCTACACTAGTAAGAAGTATTTGTTCAAAATTAAATACAAGTGTCTGCCTTTACTCCTTCGAAAGTTATTGTGCTTTCGACAGACAGACTTACATGACGAATATTTCGATGAGTTACAAACATAAGGACGAAATTAGTATACCACCATCCTATGTTTGCTGCAGTAACCACACGTTTTTATACCCTACACCACTACTGAGGTACAGGATATCATAACTTGTGCATTTGTTTGTAACATACAGAAGGAAGAGTATAGACCCAATGATAAGTGTACGGATGGACTTAGAATCACTTTCTGCTTCGATTTAGCTATATTCGTCTGTCTGTCCCTGTTAATTTGTGTACAAAGTACAGGTCGCAATTTTCATCCGATCGTCTTCAAATTTGGCAAATTTTTTTATTTCTAAACAACAATTGATTAATTTGCAATACCTAAATATAAACATTTTTGAATATTAGGCGTATATTTTTTGATTGAATGCATAATATGCATATATTGCATATAATTTTATTAGTTGTTTTGTCTTCTGTTGTTTAGAATCCTTGAAAACCTAATAGATGATGATGAAAATTCGACAATATTACACCATTCAAAGACAAAATTTGATACACAAAAATTGTAAAATATTTATGAAATTTTTAGGGACATTTCAACTTTTTATCATCATAAAATAACAGAAAATTTTTGCTGTTATAGCAAAAAAACTACTGCTGTCCCATTTTCAGCATATTTTCTGCTATTATAGCAAACTTTTTCGCTGTTTTTACTAACACTTCAATATTTATTATTTATTTAGTTCGATATAAAAGTTTACAAGTAAGGACGGGCTAAAGTCGGGCAAAGCCGACATTTTCGTACCCTACATCACATTGGAAATGTAGGCCAAATCGTAGAAATTAAATATTTTTTCAAGACCAGTGGATAAATGCTCTTGCAAAGGTTCAGGCGATATAAATATAAAGGAGATATGTGTAAGTCTGTACCAATTTCAATGAAATTCACCAGTTTTCGTAAGAGTCATGATTATTCCAACCCCTAATGAACCAAAAACACCATTGAATATAATTGTTATCTAATTTTATTTCGATTATGTATGTTAATAATTATAAAATGTAATGTTACACCTCGACCAACCTCAATTCTTTGTATTCAGCAATTGATTTCGTATCCATTGATTCCCAGAAGTGGTTTTCATATGAATACACCAACACAATATCGTTTTCCACACAGGACTTACTTTACTTTAATTGGCTATGACAGAATATTTGTTCCACTAGCCGAACGAAGAATAGCGTTCCAAGCGCCTCGATCTTCTGCGCTCACTCTAAAATCTCTGACACCAAGTTTCGAGGTGTCTCCCACCACTTGATCTTTCCATCGGGCTATTGGTCTTCCCGGTTTGCGTGTACCACCGTGGTAGCCTTCAAAGGACACTAGCATGTTTTTGATGTAGAATGTCCATAGAAATTGTACTACTTCCATTTTCACCGCTTTCGAGTATTTGAACAGGGTTTTACGCACTCAAATTGTATTAAAACAATTTTTTTATTTGTTATATTTTATTATGGCGTCAGTATTTTAAGTACAAAGCTCAACAACACTTTTGGCGCGTTGACAAGAATACAAATATGACGCCGTCAATTCTTATAAGCCTACTTTTTCTGGTATTGAATTGATACCAAATGGTATTAAAAATCATTGCCAATGACGCGAACAAAATAATACCGGGCGGTATTGGCAAAGTACCGTAATTTTTCTAGCAGTGTACACTGCTTTACCATCTGAATATAATAAAAAATGTTTGCTGTTTAATGCAAAAACTGCTAATTTTGTTACAGCAAAAAATCTTGCTCTTGCTCTTAAAAAATTGTTGTATATGCACAATAGATTTAAAGAAGCGGCTTGTGTACAAACCAATACACTGTCAAAAATTGGAAAAAGTCATTTTTCTTCTTAAAAATGCAGTTCTCCAACAATAAATCAGAACATCTAAATGTTGTATGGCGTCATTGGCAAATGTTAATTAAGATTTTATTCCACATCTCTTTGTGGAATAAGATCTTAATTCATTTTAGTAAGATGTTAGGCGAAGTAGTTTCGCAACGTATTTTTCCACCTGATTCATATTAAATAGACTTTTATCAATAAACAATGCATTACGAAGTCGAAATTTTTAATGAATTAAACAATTATCTGCTCAGTTTTTAACATTGTAATAAACAACCAAAAGCATTCGCCAACGTAATTTACCCACCACCAGAGGTACACATAGAAATATTTCTCATTGACCATATAAAGTATATATATAAACATTTTTAATTGTTGCAAAAATCTAAAACGATAAAACTTGTCGGATTTTCCATTGTGGCCATTCCACAGTCCTCAAAACTAAAAGTATGATGTGAAACATGCGACTGTTACGTTTTTCTAGGAGAAGTTTATTGAGAAGGCTGCCAGATATTGGACATTATGTAGACAGTGTGTAGGCTAGGCTCACCAGATGGTATGGGATGGTCGGGATTATACCGACTTTCTTTGACTATCCCGACTATTCGAAAAAATATGGGAAAACCCCGATAAATACGCGGTGCCTCCTTTTGTGCAATGAATTTGTATATTCGCAGCCCTTGCGCATGTCAATCTGTTTATTTACTACTGTTTTCACAAATAATGCTACGGGATGATAGTTTGGTCCCGTTTTATTATACCCTCCACTATAGGATGGCGGTATACTAATATCGTCATTCTGTTTGTAACACCTCGAAATATGCGCCTAAGACCCCATGAAGTATATATATTCTTGATCGCCATGACATTTTAAGTCGAACTAGCCATGTCCGTCTGTCTGTCGAAAGCACGCTAACTTTTGAAGGAGTGAAACTTGCCGCTCGAAATTTTGCACAAATACTTCCTTTTAGTGTAGGTCGGTTGGGATTGTAAATGGGCCAAATCGGTCGAAGTTTTGATATAGCTGCCATATTAACCGATCTTTGGTCTTGACTTCTTGAGTCTCTAGAGGGCGCAATTCTCATCTCATTTGGCTGAAATGTTGCAAGTGATGTTCTGATATCACTTCCAACAACTGCGCTAAGTATGGTTCAAAAGAGTTTATAACCTGATATAGCTGCCATAGAAACCGATCTTGGGTCTTGACTTCTTGAGCTTTTAGCAGGCGCAATTCTTATCCGATTTGACTGTAATTTGCTCGTGATGTTTTGGTATCACTTCCAACATTTGTGCGAAGTATGGTCCAAATCGGTTCATAACCTGTTATATATATATATATAAACCGATCTTGGGTCTTGACTTTTTGAGCTATTAGAAGGAGCAATACTTATCCGATTTGGCTAAAATTTTGTATGAGGTGTTTTGATATGACTTCCAAAAGCTGTGATAAGTATGGCGCAAATCGATTCATAACCTGATATAGTTGCCATGTAAACTGATCTGTGATCTTGGCTTCTTGAGCCTCTAGAGAGCGCAATTCTCATCCGATTTGGCACAAATTTTGTACAACGGCTTCTCCAATGGCCTTCAACGTACGTGTGCAATATGGTCTGAATCGATCTATAGCTTGCTACAGCTCCCATATAAGCCGATCTCCCGATTTTGCTTCTTAGCCCCGAATCGGACTATAACTCCTATATATAGCTCCTCCTCCGTCCTTATTCATAATTTTTTGTTTGTCTTAAAAGGGATACTGCGCAAAGAACTCGACGAACCTTGAGGGTATATAAGATTCCCGGCCAAACTTAGCAAACTTGTTATTTTTTTTTAATTTTGATTTTATAAAGGGAATACCGTTGTTTTCATCGAGTTGGCGAATGAATTGTGTGAAAAAAGGAAAAATCTTTAGTGGTCTTTGCAGTAAGTTCTTTCAATCATTTTGTAATAGAATCAGAAACTTTTTAATACTCAGTAGCGCTGTTATCACTTTCCATTTTAAAAAAGTCTAGCCGCTCGAAGTTTTGATAATTACTTTTTAGATAAATGTTTTGCTGTTGGGTTTACCTCTCCAATGCATGTAATTCACAAAGTTAATAAATAACAAAAATATATTAATAATTGTTAGTTTATGTCGGCACCTAGACTTAAACTCTTTCTTGTATAATTCTGGAAACAATATTTCCATTGCATTTTAAAGTGTGATGATGTACCCAAACATAAACCTTAAATTCGTGTTCCGGGAGTTTGAACAATGTGGCATCGAAATCGGAAGTTTGTCCAATACAAAGTTTTAATATAACATTTGCATATTTACAATAAAATTTTTAATTGATTCAATTACAAAATTAAATGAATACTTTGCAAATGCCAGTCAATTTCTTATTGGATCAATTAAAAAATTAAGTGGATATTTCGAAAAATTTCAAACCTTTTTTTGGTTGAATCAACTATAAAATTAATTGAAAATTGCAATCGTTATTTTAATTGAATAAGCAATTTTTTTAATTAAACATTTTTTTAGTCACATTTTTTGAAAACTGTGATTGATATTATCATTCTCGTGATTGAAGTAGTTTCAATTAAAAATTAATTGGATCAATTAATATAATGATTGAAACCAATTTTTCTACTCTGCACCATAGGATGGGGCTATACTAACTACGTTATTTCGTTTGTAACACCTCGAAATATTCGTCTGAGATGCCACAAAGAATATATATTCATGATCGTCATGGCATTTTAAGTCGATTTAGCAATGTCCGTCCGTCAGTTCGTCTGTCGAAAGAACGCTAACTTTCGAAGGAGTAAAGTTAGGAGATTGAAATTTTCCACAAATACTTCTTATCAGTGTAGGTCAGTTGGGATTGTAAATGGGCCACATCGGTCTATGTTTTGATATAGCTGCTGTATAAACCGATCTTGGATCTTGACTTGAGCTACAGAGGCCGCAATTCTCAATATGGTTTGAATCGATCTATAGCCTGATATAGCTCCCATATAACCCCATCTCCCGATTATGCTTCCCAATGGCTTCTACTATGATCTTCAACATTCAATTCATTTATGGTCCCAATCGGACTATAACATTAAATAGCTCCAATAGCCTAAAAAGAGATACCGCGCAAAGATCTCTACAAATGCGATCCATTGTGGATGGTATATAAGATTCGGCCCGGCCGAATTTAGCACGCTTTTACTTGTTATTTTGTTCTGTGTACATATTGTTTGTGGTATATTAATTGTAAGCTCAATACATAGTGTGAATAAGATGCACCTATTTTGTCGTGTCTCCTTCGCAAATGATACTGAAGTCATGAAAGATTGTCTTGAAACTATTGGATCTTTTTGCGTTAGTAAACTCTTTAAAATCTCATTAACCCTTGATACCCTTGTGTGTTAAAAAAATAGTTTATGCTCTATTAATTTTTTACACTTTGAGACCCAATTTGAGATACTCAGCTCGTTTAGGATTCTTATGTCTTAACGTTACCAATTATATGACCAAAATTAATGTTGCTTTTCGGAAGTGGTTACTTTTAATTTATTTGTATTTGCTGTGCAATTACAAAGTCATTAAACAAAGCAACAAAGAATAATAGTTTCAAGTGTTTTGGGTTAAAACATAAGGCAGTGCGTAAATGAGTTTGTACAACGAGGTCAGGCTAAAGCGCTCTCTTGGTAATTTTTTTTATAAATAAAATCTCACATTGAAATCAGCTTTGAATTTGTTGCAGATATTTTTAATATTTCAACAATCAATATAACGATATGTGAAAACTCATCCGAATTAAGTTTTTATTGGAATAGTAAGCATTGAAGCCACTTGTGAACTTTTAAGTAAAGTTATTGCCATGTTTTGTTACAAATTGTTTAAAAGTCAAAACGGAAATTTGACAATGAACGGATTTAAACAACTAAGCGCATGAATGTGATAGGTAACAAAACGGTCGCAAACTTCAATGTGCCTCGCTCTTCTCCACTAGTTTCTGACAACTACTTTCTAATTGTCCTTCTCCACTAAAGTATTATATGATCATTTAAGTATTCTTTAAGACAATAATAAAAGTCTTTAATGAAATTTTGGGGTTAAAACCACTGCACGATTTTCACAAAAACTATAATTCTTTAATATTGATTTATCTCTTTCAGATATGTCTGTCATAAAGTAAACTGTTGCACTTCCAACCATTTTGAACACATTTTGATTTAGTAAGACCAAAATGGCTTCACCAATGTCGCCCACCAATATATATCGACAAAACATGGATAATCCTCAGCATGGATCACATGTTGTCTCAAACCACAATGGTTATATACAACAATCGCCAGTCAGATATTATCACACGGGAACTGTGCAGAATACAAATGAACGCTCCAAACTTATTGAAATGCTGAGAACACCGAATATTTTGACATCACCCACCATTGAACCATCATCAAAAGGCCTACTAAATGGACCAGGTCAAAACAATTGTTTTCTCAATTGTGCTGTTCAGGTGAGATTGAAATTTTTATCTTTAGGCATTTAGGCCTCCTCTACTGTGGAGTACAGAACATCTTTTCTCAATTTATTTTATGGATCATATTTAGCATAAACATAATGAAAACATGTTGAACATGACATATCTGCATAATTATGTTTCTTCTCTTTCGAGAAAGTTCAGATAATTACTTAGAAGCCACTTGGTTATTTCCCACTCACTTGAGCTTTAAGGATTCACAAGTAGTAGTATTACACATCAGCATCACATATTTAAAATTTAAGAGAATATCATAAAAATGGAAACTAAATTTATACCACTAAATTAGGCTATGTTATTAATAAGATTCACGTTAATATTTCAGTTCATAATTTTATGCCATCTCCAAAGTAGGCTTAAATCTCCTTTTTGCCCTCTAAGACTGTTCGTGACCTTACCGACCTGGTTGTTATAGCCCTGATGTCCAGTTTAATGTTCGTAAACATGTTCTCTTCATTTTGACTCTCGCGAAAAATAGGCTCATTAAAAAAAAAATTACTTTCTCTCATTAGCTAATAAACAATAAAATCACTATTTTGATTGTTATTATTTATTTATTCATATTTTATTCAGTTCCCATGACATGTTCTTATTCCGGTTTCTTCTTTGGCTGGAAGCAGCTGGCGTCATAGGGGGTCATTCAATCTGTGTGAGCCATGCGCTTTTCTTGTTGCATGCCATTCATTCATTCATGACGAACATTTCTCAGTGGTGGAACATTGCACGAAACTATGTAGGTAGCACAACGTGGCTGTTACAAACTTGCACGAAAGTTGTAACTAATTGTAGGATAATGCTATCTTTTCAAATTGGTTCCAAGATTTGCCGAGAATATGTATGTTTTATTCTTGAGAAAATCTTCAAAATTGCACAGCTTTCTATATGAATTGGTTGGGGCTTATTATATGTACAACAAGTATATGATGAGCAGTTCGGATAAGGGAAAGCCATATTTTTCACTTCAATCGCTTATATTGATATGAGGAAAAGTTCTGCGAGTAGAGTGAGCCTTGGTAGTTGGCAATGATGCTAAGCAAAGCCAAAATAGGCTTAGAGAAATGTTATTTAGAAATAAATTAAATTTTGTTTAAATGTTGTAAACGAGAAAAGGTTGATTTTGAATTTTAATATGGAGTGGGATCAGGAGTATATTTTTTTGTTGTTCAAATAAATATACTCCTGATCCTGACCTCGTGACTTTCGAATAATAAAGCTAATCGCACAAAATTTTATATAGAGTTCTTAAATGTTTATATAGGCGCTGTAACAATTACAACAAATCTCAAACAATGATATGATATGGAAAGCTTTTTCTGAGATTTATGACATTAACTACCTTTTATACAATTATATGTCGTTTTCGACCTGTGTAACTTTTTAACATTCGAAAACATAAAAAATCGCCACACTTGCCATCTCTGCAAATGATAAACAGCGCCCAGACAAACATCGCTGATTTTTACAACTGCACAGAATGAAAAATGTTCATGATATTAATGATTTCGTCATGACATATATGAAAAAATGTTTAATTTCATTCCAATGAAATTTTTTGTAACATTAATGAAATATGCTTCATAAACTCAAATATATGGGATAAATGAAACATCATAATTTTTATGAGAATCAAACGTATAATTATGTAATGATATTATTAAAATTTTCTTTATATATATGAAACAAATTTTCATAAATATACGAACTTTTTTTATGAACAAGCATATTCCTAAATTTTTGTTCGTAAAATGTGTGATTTCATAAATATAACAAAACTTTACATGATATATATCAACAAAAGGTTATGAAACCCGACCCTTACGTTTATGACGAAAACTTTTCTTTGTGTTCCAAGAAGACATATTTTTTGTAAGGTCAAAGATAAATATTTTTAAATGTGCCGCAAACGGAATGATAAAATAAATGTATCCTCATCCTAGGGTGTAGCTGGCAAAATACCGATGGCACTATCGATATTTTATTTTTTGTCTGATTTTTGATTAATATTTTTCCTATCTATACTATTGACAAAGTTCAAATTTTTGCAAAATTGAACAAAACATAGCTAAATCGAATCAGAAGTGATTCTAAGACTATCAGTATACTTGTCAATGGGTCTAGCTTTCTTCCTTCTGGGTGTTACAAACAAATGAACAAAGCTATAGTACCCTGTACCACAGCAGTGGTGTAGGGTATAAATATGCGATCCGACACTGACCGTATTCTATTAGATACATTGCTCCTATAGAGGGCGCAATTTTCATTCGATTGTACAATGACTTCTCTCATGACTTCCAACTGACTTTATTAAATTAAATTTTATTCGGTCTAGACATATATATAAAAATCGATCTCCCGATTTTTACTTCTCATTTGCGTTTGAAATATAGGTTTGGGAAATTAACGTTTAACGATAGTATCGACTCTATCGATATTTATTATTAAAAATATCGAATGTTGTAATTATCGATAGTTTGACAGCTCTATATGGTGTTGGGTATAAAAACCATTGCATCTTCTTATTTTAATTTTGATCAGTCTCTAGAGAAGCCTTCTTCTATAGAAAAGGGCTACTGTAGTTCCAATCGGTTCTATCCGGAATGGTGGTAGGTATTAGTAGACGCCCCATGACAAAGAATATACTTCATTTGCCTCACAGCAGTGATCGCAGAAGTTTGTCTAGCCAAAATGTCCAGAGGCATTATAAATAGCATTAAGATCAGCGGCTAGGATATACAAATAAGACATCGGGCAGTGGATTTTACAAACGCCGTCCACCAGAACAGCATGTGGAATTCCAGGTCTGACAACTGCAGTATACACCAGTTCATGATAAGCCCCCAACTTTTGCAAAAGGCCCGCATGCAGTTTTATGGGATAAGAGTTGCCTTCTCGCCCTTTTCAAAATACTGAAGTTGAAGTTAAATGTCCTCTCCAACTCCAAACTTTCCTTATACGCAATAGCGCTTCATCAGCATGCGCCACCACTTTGACAACTTTTTCATCCATAGATAATAATGTATTGCTGATGACTATATCATAAAGCAGGGGAGACAAAAGTACCTCTTTGAGGTGTCCCTCTGCTGATCCATCTTTAAAGATCTACAGATCCCAAGCCTGCCATAATTCATCACTTAGAGATATCACCAGCTCCCTTATTATTGATGTCGGTTCCTTTATAGCGATATAGCCGTCTCTATAGGCCATGAAGTGCTGTTTCAGTGGACTTGCCCTTACTATGCTCATTAGGGCGGGTTGATTTTTTTTAATCGTATAGCGAAAACGCGCGCTTCTCGACTTGAAAATGTATACGCCCGCTTTTGTCAAAAAATAAATGCTGGAAAAAAAAACTTTTTTTCAAAAGAATAACCTTTTAATGTGTTCGTTGCGGCATATATATATATATAAGCTGGCAACGTGGGTGATTTTATTTATTTATTAATAAAATTAACCATTAAAATTGTTAGACTTGTAGAACCAAATAATGTGCAAACATTTTTGAAAACGTTATTTTGTGAACTTTCAATTTCCAAAACTATACCCTCCCTGCCCTCGTGTTCTTGTATAAAAGCACAACAAGGAAAACCCATTTCAAAATACAAGCTATATGACAAGAAAATTAAATAATTTTAAAAGACTTCAAACTACCTCAGGCCATAACATTGAGCGGCCTCTAAACACCCGCACTTGTAGGAAATGACAAACTATTCGCCTGGCAGTGGGTTTCGTTCCTCAAATCTAAACTTTTCAAAAAACCGAAGACAAAATGCCTAGGGGTATTAACTTGGGAAGACACAAAAACGGTATACAATTAAAACAAAGAAGAAGTCAACTTGAATTCAGTGAAAGGAAGTAAAAAACCAAAAATGTTAATCCA
This sequence comes from Stomoxys calcitrans, assembly GCF_963082655.1. Taxonomy (NCBI): domain Eukaryota; kingdom Metazoa; phylum Arthropoda; class Insecta; order Diptera; family Muscidae; genus Stomoxys; species Stomoxys calcitrans. Next base: position 51,941,011 of record NC_081555.1, on the reverse strand, counting down.
TTTATAAGAAACCAAGTGAAGAAATGAGAATGAGCGTAACAACCACCATGTTTACTTCGGCAATCCTGAGAAGTTAGTATTCTAGCTTAGCGCAGATTTAGGTAAGTTTAAGGCATATACTCGTAGTTATGTTTACTAACAAGACACCATCATCCTCAAATGAATGTTCACGTGTTGTTGTGTATTTGGGGGAAATCATATTCCCATGAAACAATTATGTTTAATTCATGCGAAGTTGACTACATTTTCCAGCTCTTCTGTGATGCTTCCGGAGTGGAGCTGTTTGTTAAAGGTACGCTAGTAGGATAAGTAAGACGGCTTTTGTTAGTAAATAATCAAACCAAAATCAATAAAAAAATTAATCAGATTTCTTACCTGTATAACATTTATACATCAACAAAAATTATTAAATTATGGAATGAATATTTAGATACATATTAAATAGCGAATTGGGAAAACTCACGCTTCACTCTACAGTATTGTTTGCATTCATATCGATTATATTTTATCGATCAATCTACAACATATTTCTTTTTATTCCATCCACCATAGGATGGGGGTATACTTATTTAGTCATTCCGTTTGCAACATATCGTCTTACTCAAACAGAGTTTATATTGGGTTGCCCAAAAAGTAATTGCGGATTTTTCATATAGTCGGCGTTGACAAATTTTTTCACAGCTTGTGACTCTGTAATTGCATTCTTTCTTCTGTCAGTTATCAGCTGTTACTTTTAGCTTGCTTTAGAAAAAAGTGTAAAAAAAGTATATTTGATTAAAGTTCATTCTAAGTTTTATTAAAAATGCATTTACTTTTTTTTTAAAAATCCGCAATTACTTTTTGGGCAATCCAATATGTTCTTGAACACCTTGACATTCTAAGTCGATATAGCCTTGTCCATAATTTTGCCTTTCTCTCGAAAGCTCTCTAACTTACGAAGAAATAAAGCTAGCCTCTTGAAATTTTACTCAAATACTTTTTATTTATGTAGGTCGTTTGGGATTGTAAATGGGCCATATCGGTCCGATCCGATCTTGGATCTAGTGTTTTTGCGCTTCTAGAGGGGGCAATTCTTGTCCGATTTAGCTAAAATTTTGCATGAGGTGTTTTGTTATGTTTGTTATATTTCAACAACTGTTAAGTTATGCTCGGATCTTGAGCCTTTAGATGGCGCAATTATTATTCTGTTTGGCTGAAAATTAGCATGAAGTGATTTGTCTTGACTTGCAACAACTATGCTCAGTATGGTCCGAATCAGCTTACAACCTGATATAGCTCCCATAAAAACCGATCTACCGATTATATTTCTTGAGCCGCTAGAGGGCGCAAATATGGTCTAAATCGGTCTGTAGCCCCCATGTAAACCGATCTTCTGATTTCATTTCTTGAGCCGCTATAGGACGCTATTCTTACCCGATTTGGTTGAAGTTTTGCACAATGACAATTAACTAAACCAAGTATGGTCCGAATCGGTCGATAACCTGATATAGCTACAATAGCTTAGCAATTTATTTCAATTTTCCTTTGTTTGTCTATAAAGAGATACCGGGCAAAGAGATTATAGCCAATCTCTTTAATTAATTAAAATTTGAACTGATTTTTAACTTATTTAAATCCTATTTTCACTTACACCAGTGTTCCGATTTTACTTTAGTATCGAATAGAATATCAAATGCAAATGCAAATTTGCTCATGAACATTCCATTAAGGAACAGGGGGAAACTTCTCACAAAATAATGAGTGCTGTCCGATTCAAGTTTTTTAAAGCTCAATGATAAGTGGCCTCCTTTTTATAGCCAAGTCCGAACGGCGTGCCGCAGTGCGACACCTCTTTGTAGGGAAGTTTTTTACGTGGCTGTCATACCAAATGGTACAGTACCTCCCAAATGTCGCCAGCATTAGGAGGGAATAACAACCGTTGAAATTTCTATGATGTTCTCGCCAGGATCCGAACCCAGGCGTTAAACGTCATAGGAGGACATGCTAACCTCTGCGCTACGTTGGCCTCCAATAGAATATCACAATTGACTATTTGAGCTAAGATTTAGAATTTGATTGGCAAACAGGATAGCTGACACGAAGTGTACCCATATTTATACTGGTATTTCTGACAAACTGGGAATGACAGTCTCATGATATTCGTTTTATTGACAGTTCATTGTGTTGCCTACAAGCCACCAAAAAAATATGCTTCTGAGTTTTTTTATGAGTATGGGGTACCTAGGGGGGCCGCCCCACCCCCAAACTTACCAAATATATATATAGAGCAATCACGTCAATACGGGATTCAAATGAAAGGTATTTAAGATTAGAAAACGTATCTGATATCCAATTGTCGGACCAAGTGTTTAGGGGACCCACCCAATCCCTACAACACCCCTAAATCGGACATATTTACCAACAATGGCAAAATGGGACTTAAATGAAAAGTATTTCCGAGTAAAATACGAATCTGATATCCAGATGTGAGACAAAGTTTCTGGGGGTCCACCCCTTCCGCAAAACACCCCCCAAGCAGGACTTATTTAATGACCATGGCAATATGGAGCTTAAATAAAAGGTATTTGAGTGTAGAATACGAATCTGATATCTAGATGTGGGACCAAGTGTTTGGAGGCCACCCATCCCCGAGAACTTCCTCAAAGAGGACAAATTTACGACCATAGCAATATGGGGTTCAAATGAAAGGTCTTTGGAAGTAAAGCACAAATTTGATATCAATATTCGGCATAAGTGCCTATGGGGCCAACCCACCCCCACAACACCACCTAAATAGGAAGTATTTGCTGGCCATTGCATTATGAGACTCAAATAAGAGAGTAGAACACGAATCTGATGTATATTTTTAAAACCAAGTCATTGTCTAGGGGACGTTCCACCACCATAACAACCCCCAAATAAGAAGTATTTGCTCACCGAGACAATTTAGGTCTTCAAGACAGCAGAGTTCCATATTCATAGGTTTTAGGGCCCATACCCCAAACCGGACATATTTGCTGGCTTTTGCATTATGGGATTTAAATTTATGGTATTTGAGATTAGAAAACGAATTTGATATCGAATTTTGAGGCCAATGCCAATATGGGGTTCAAATAAATGATATATAGATATAAAGGAATAGAGCACGTTGCTGATATATTTTCAGGGCTTGGTGTTTGGGGGACCACCCCACTCCCCAAAACACCCCTAAATCGGGCATATTTACCGACCATGGCAATGTGGGGCTTAAATGAAAGGTATTACGGGGCAGAGCAAAAATTGAAACCTACTTTCGGGATCAATTTTCTGGGGGTTTACCCCTTTTCCAAAATACCCCACAAACAGCAATTTTTTACTGACGATCGCAATTTGGGACTCAAGTAAAGGTATTTAGGAAAAGAACACGAATTTGATTATAAATGTAGGACCATGTATTTAGGACATCGCCCCTTCCCCAAAACATCTCCTAAAGGGTAAACATTTTTCGACCATGCCAATATGTTGCTCAAATGAAAGGTATTTGAGATAAGAATAACCTCATCCTGTAAACCCCCACTAAACCAATGGCAATATGGGGTTTAAATAAAGAGAGTAGAGCACAATGCTGATATTTTTTCAGGGCTATTTGTCTGGGGGACCTCCTCAACCCAGAAAACACCCCTAAACTGAACATAATTGGAGAAAATTTTCCAACCATGGCAATATGGGGTTCAAATGAAAGGTATTTGGGAGTAGAGCACGAAGTTCGTCCCCACTTTCCTGGGGTCCTTCCCAGTATCCATATAGAAGTCTTTTTAGAATGAGGTACATCTAACATCCAAACTTAAATGATCTTAAACCCTCTGAGCGAATTCAGACAGCAATATAGATCATAGGGGATTTAAATAAGGAATTTTTATTGTTATACTGTTGCTCCAGTGATAAACACATACTATTTTCGTAGCATGGTATTTCATTAAAAGCTCTTTTATTGTCAAAAATAGATATTCAAAGAATAATTTTGTTCCATATAAAGTAAAAGAAGGCGCAGCGGTGCGGTCCCGGTTCAGCTATTTATTCATAAAAGTATGATTGCTTTCCCGGCCGATACGGGATGACTATGAGCACCACACAGGCTGGAACTTAGAGCTCCGACTTGTGTGGTGGTGTGGTGCCCATCGTTATCACAGGAAGCTTAGCTGAAAGCTACCGGGCGCGTCCACAGGTTGCGGATGGTGGAAAGCTCCGTTTTTATACGGAGTAGCTGCAAATGCGGCCGCGGGCAGTCAGCGATTTTCGAGAGGAGAGTCTCAGTGAGGAGTCAGGTGGCACTGGCTCTTAACTAAATACTGAGTGCCAATGATACTCGAGATGACAAGGCGAGTTATTGGCGCCTTCAAATAACCAATGGCCAACATCAGCGTCTGTTCCCAGGTTAGGGGCGGCTGGCGGCGAGCGTTGGATCTTGGAGCAAGCGGCTCGCCACAACGAGGGATACATGCAATCCCACAAACCCATGCGGTTGGGGCGCTGGGCCAGTAACCCGCCCCCGGAAAACATAGAACTACTATGAAAAACAAAGGAATAGTAAAAACGGACCCCCCCAACGTTGACGACCCACGCAAACGAAAAAAGGACCATGATTTGTGGATCTGCACCTGGAATGTCCGCACTCTTTATAGAGAAGGTGCAGTATACGCGCTGGCGGATGTATTAGAGAAGAACAAGGCAGACATAACCGCCTTACAGGAAGTGCGATGGACTGGGAATGGCGTCACTACAACACCAAACGGTGACGAACTATACTATAGCTGCCATAACACGAGGCATGAATTTGGCTGCAGATTTGTGGTTAGTCGAAGACTGAAACACCTAGTCTCCAGCTTTACTCCGGTGGATGAGAAGAAGCTCCAGCAAAGAAGTCTTTTGAAGGCAAACACGGTGGTACACGCAAACCGGGAAGACCAAAAGCCCGATGAAAAGATCAAGTTGTGGGAGACACCTCGAAACTTGGTGTCAGAGATTTTAGAATGAGCGCAGAAGATCGAGGCGCTTGGAACGCTATTCTACGTTCGGCTAGTGGAAGAAATATTCTGTCATAGCCAATTAAAGTAAAGTATGATTGCTTTATATTTGGCTGGATATTCACAAACGGCTATTGCTGGCATACTCAGACAACTCAAAGACAACAAAAAATGTGTGTATTACACCATAAATTGTTATTATAACAATAGTAGCGTTGCCAAACGCCATGGTTGTGGTTCAAAAAAACTCCGAAAAACAATTGAAATGGTTCTGCGAGTAAATGTACGAAATTCACGCCGTAGTGGTAACCAAATAGTTAAAGATCTGAAAATATCCTGTGAAAGGATGTCACAAAAAAGCGTAGACGCGAAAAAGGAAAAAGTGACGAACTTCCGATGGATGCGTTATAGAAAGCCATAATACAGAAAAGTTCTAAAAACCTGGCAAATTACATTTGTTTAGCTTGCAAATGATTTTTTAAACGACACAGAGCATTATTCAAAGCAAAAAGTGGTTATATCGAGCAACATTAAACTGACTCTGTAACATAGATTACTTCCTTACATTTTTTGCCATTTGAATAAATAAAAAATATTTTCACACAAAAAAATGTGGTCGTTTGAATTGGTAACACTTCGTGTTATCTACCTTCTATAATCCTGCTTCACTACATGGTGCCGAAAATAAGAATTTTAAACCAGAAACAAAATGCTGTAAGTTCTTTTACATTAATTCCATTAGTAAAGGGAGAGCGGTTTAAAAAATGTCATTACAAAAGACTCAAGCCATGCTTTGGAGTTTGTTATCACATAAAGTTGAAAAGACGCATTGTCTGTGTTGTGGCTGATAACGCCGGCGAGAAAGGCGCTGGTGGTGTTGGCAGCTTCTGCAGCTCCATTAATTTCAATGTGGACATTGTAAAAAATAAAAATTTCCCACCATTTTTAAAATAAATCATCATTTATTATCATTGTGTTTTTCTTCTTCTTTATTTCTGGCTTCGTTTACTTCATTTACGATTCAGTCTCGATTAACTTCTTCATCTCTTCCACATTTTCGTTAAGTATGGTTGGCGCTTTTTGTTAAATTAAAAAAAAACTGCGATATGATACTCGTAATAATATTATTATAATATCCGTAACAACCCCTTGCATTTTTCTTCAGTTTTGTATTCAACTTAGTATTTACATACATAGACAAACCATTGGCCATCTCTCCCTCAGACTAGTATGTTAAAGATGAAGGAAAAAAACGAATGTCTTTTGAGCTTATCGTGTGAACTAATCTCTCAGTCTGTCTTGTTTAATTGAGCCTATCTTGGCCAAGAATATTATGCCATGATGAAGACGGCCGACTTTGTGGAGCTGGCATGGTAAGGCTAATAAACTTTACTTCTTAACCCATAACAGTGATCGTTTAAGACAAATGTCTTCTTACATATACCACTCTCACACAGGCATAGAAAAAAAGGAAACCTAAGGAACGGAAGACACCACACGAAGAAGCCAAAGAAAGGTCGAATTTCTCATGTCAAGACTTCACTTGCACTTCCACACAATAAAGGTGGGGGCACAAGTACGCTACCATAAGTGATGATGAAGAGGAAACCTGTTACAAACTGCCTTTAATAATGTTTACCTTGGTCATGAACATCATACTGTATGACAGTGTTTTAATTGTTGTGGTTTTTTATAAGGAATTAGTGAAAGGTATCAACAAATAGTGCACAAATAAATGTACAGTTGTTGCTACGGACAACGTTTTAGAGGTTAAATTTATTCTTAATTTTACAAAACAGAAACTATATTTATACCCTACAATACTACGGTAGTATATGTTATTATAACTTGGTGCATGGTACGTAACACCCAGAAGTAAGTGAGATAGACCCATTGATAAGTATACGGATCGGCTCAGAGTCACTTTCTGATTCGATTTAGCTGTGTCAGACTGTCTGTCTGTCGGTTCATGTTAATTTGTTAAGGCGTAATTTTTGGCCTAGGGTAGAAACAGGAGGAATGCAAAACCAGAGTGGCGATCCGCCTATCCATCACGCTGGTACGTATCTGCCTACGCCGGATCTTATGGCACATTGCGCTGGAACCACCCCCTTCCGTCCACAAATCTCAGGAGACCTCCCAGACCCGGATATGAACAAAGCATGTGCTCGATAGTCTCCTCCTCATGCTTATCAAGACAGTTTCTGTAGAAGTCATTGTGCGATAATCCCATGCTCGCCGCCACGCGGCCTATGGCACAGTATCCGGTTATGACACCAGTTACATAAAACAATCCGCCACACACCCCGACCTCACCTTCTTCGAGCCTAAGGCCTAATGCACCGCCTTAATGTTCACATAAACCCTGAGTTTTGAAGGGCGGTTAATTCCTTACCAGAATTTCGTTTGAGGCTACTGTAATGGTACAGACCTCTCCCTGAAAAACCATACGCTAGTCCGGCAGTCTCAAAAACATACCGATATTAAGTGCGTCAAAGTAGACCCCTCATCCAGAACCTGTCTCCATCTTGCAGTCGTCAGTAAAGATCGATGTTTCATCTCCCTCAAACACAGCATTTGCCCTCCATTTGTCCCTCTAGGGACAATGAAACCTGAATGCCCTTATCTCAATCGTTACCGGGGCCAGGTAGTGGAATATGCTCCTTAGTCTACCTTCCGCATCCATAACATTTTCCTCATACGAGTCCTCTTATTGGCCGTATAAGTGCAAATTTTGCCCATGAACATCCAACTAAGTAAACTTCTCACATATCAATAAGTGCAGTCCGATTGAAGTTTGAGCTCATTAATAAGGGGCCTCCTTTTTATAGCAGACTCCGAATGGGGTGCCGCAGTGCGATTCCTCTTTGGAGAGAAGTTTTACATGGCATAGCACCTCAAAAATGTTGCCAGCATTAGGAGGGGAAAACCGGCGCTGAAGATTTTTTTTGATGGTCTCGCCAGGATTCGAGCCCAGGCGTTCAGCGTCATAGGCGGACATGCTGACCTCTGCGCTACGGTTGGCCGTATACATCCAATAAATCATCTTTGGGGGTAAAAAGCGCACAGTGCCGTGCTTAACGGCTTCTTTTTCTCCGTATAACTCTTCCAGGGCAGCTTCGAATAGAGGACTCTAGCAAGGTGCTTCGCTAAGATATGAAGCCTATTGAAACTGGAAAAATCGGTTCAGATTTCGATATAGCTTCCATAAATATGTTGGTCCGATTTGAATTAGTATTGCATATGTGGCCATTTTTAAACCGATTCTCAAGAAATTTGGCACGAAGGGTTCATTTATGAGTTTCGATATCGCTGTTGAATTTCAAATAAATCGGTTCAGATTTAAATTTAGCTCCCATTTACTTCGCCACAGCAAATATATCCATTAACAATTTATTATTGGCTCTGGAAGGAAAAAGTTTGACACCTTTATTCGCGTATGCTGATGACGTGGCTATTAGGAATAACAAAAATTTCCCAGCAATTTAAGATGTATGCGTCAGAAAATTACATCTAAGACGGAAGTTGTTATTTTCTGCAGGAAATGCAGGTTACCCACAGTGGCACTTGTCTCCTTGGGAGGAGAGAATGTTCCATTTACAGAAAGATGTCTTGCTGGACAGTATATTGAACTTTAGTTGCAACATTTTGGAAATGACAAGAAAGGCAACTCTTCTCCCATATACTAGCTAGAGAACCATTGGCAAAAGTTGGGGCTTTAAACCGCGTGTCATGCTCAGGCTGTATACTGCAGTTGTTAGACCTAAAATGTTCTATAGTGTTATGATCTGGTGGACGGCGCTTAAAATGTTCACTCACTGTTCCATAACCAGCTGGATCCAAAGGATGGATTGTTTATGCTTATGCTTAAGGGAACATTCTATCTGTCCATTCGGCGGCTGTGCTTTCCTTGATGCAATGCCTGATGTTTCAGGGGCTGTGGATTTCACAAAGCCTAAGCCGTTTTTCGATAAAAAGAACTGTACCTCAATTCCTGATAAACTACAGTATCTTTGGTAATAGAAGTTTCGTACACAGTAAGTTTTAGGCTAGACCATCATGTGGACTTTATGGCTAATGGGTGGCCATGTGGTGGAATGGCTAAGATAAAATGTCATGGAAGACGCTTGGCATAAATTTGTCCTTAGACATTAAACCTCTAAGGAACATTCATATATCTGAATTAACAACCCACTCTCCGGAGCCGCGTATATCTCAATGAGAAGGTTTAACATCTCAAAATTCACTTGTGCTGGCTGCCGGGCCATAGGGATATGGCAGGAAATTGTAGAGAAGTCGTACTTGCACGTCTAGGTACTACCTTACACATTCCAGGGGAACTGAAATCTCTGTACATGCCTCCAGCGACACCTAAGTTAACTTTTTGGGATGAGGCCCGAAAGGTAACGAATGACGGAGTGCGGTTGTGAACGCTCCAAAGTTATGTGACTCAATAAAAACTTGAAGATGTCTACCGCCTTGTCACGTTGGGTAGAACAGTGGTCTTAGTCATTTTGAAAATCATCATCTGATCGGAAAAAAAGCTTATAGACTGAAGGTTGTAAGTAACAACTCCAGCAACGTCCAGAAAGAGGAGACTATAGAAGATCTGGTGTTTGACCCACTCTGCAGCAGCAGATGAAGTTCCACATTAAGTTCTCATTTCTTTTAAGACTTGTCTGAATCAACCTCCATTCTATGGTGTAGATACGATTTAATAAATGCAATGGAACCAGTTCAAATACAACCAAAATTCCTATTCGAACTAAAGACTTAAGACACGTACGTGTTAACAATGTCCATTCCGTACATCTTACTCATGTCGGGCATTTTTAATTTAAAATTGAAGAAAATGGAAATTATTTCATGGTCTTTGAAAAGTGTGGAACTGATGATATGGGGGAGGACAGGCGATTTAACGTCTGCATTGTTCAACGAACCATGAAAGGAAGATATAAGCGATGCACCAGACTCAAAAACATAAGGGGAGGAAAAAAGTATTGAGGCAAAAGTTCCCACTCGCTGCAGTCAACTGTAGCGGTTTAAATGCATGTATAATGAGCTGCTTGCCATAAGGCTTTAACACTTTTGATCGGCTAAATGATTATTTCCCCCGTAACTTTAGTGCTTTTAAAGGGTTCTACCAATGAGGGGAATCATCATGTTGAATAGGCGAAGCGCCATAAATGTTTGCACTTTAATTCATTTAAAGTTGTAAAATCTGCGAAGAGACATCCTTGCAAGTGATTATGAAGACAAATAAGTTATTTTTAGGGCCAACAAAAATATCATACCTAGGCATTAATCAAAAATGTTCTCTTTTACGTTTACATTATCTCTTGACACATACCTTTCCTTACACTTATCTTCAGCATTTAGTTCTTCCGTTTTTTAGTCCCTCCACCATGGGATGAGGGTATACTATCTTCCTTAGCCCATTTGTTAGATCTCCAAATATTTGCCTACGACTCCAAAAAGTATATATATTCTTTATCATCATGTCATTTAAGTCTATCTAGCCATGTCCGTTCGTCTGTCCTTCCGTCCGTCCGCCTGTCGAAATCTCACTTCCGAACAAGTAAAGCTAGCGGCTCATTATATTGAGTTTGTATTTTTTTTTTGTACATGGGCCAAATTGGCATATCTGTCAAACGAGAAACTACAACTACTTTATATTTGTTTTATTGACTGCTCATTCTATTTTTTTACTAGCCCCCAAAAGCGTTTATTTGGTCGTAAAATAACAACCGGCTATTGTTCGCGAACTCAAACACCTCAATATGAACAAAATGTTTGTGGAACGTTTAAAAGTCTTTATAATTATTCCACAACGATTTATGGTGCGATCCACCATTAAAATTATACTGGTGCCGTTGGAGGCTACCGTGGCGCAGAGTAATAACATCCATCTATGATGCCGATGGACTTGGTTCATATCCCAGCGTGAACATCAGAAAAATTTTCAGCGGTGTTTATCCCCTTTTGAATGCTGGTTACATTTGTGAGGTATTCTGCACTCAAAGAAAAAAGTCTGCTAATGGTAGCAGACACTGTCCTACAGTCAGCTAACTTTCCTGCTATTATAGCAGTATTTCTGCTCTATTAGCGAAACATGTTTGCTATTTTGAATAACACATTTCGTTTCGCTTGAACTTTAATCGGACTGCACTCATTGATATGAGAGAAGTATCTCCTGTTCCAAAGCAAAAGCAAGTAAGAACCGAGCAAAACCGACCTTTTGATACCTTACACCACTTTGGGTATGAAGGCTAAGCGCTCAAAATTAATATTTGTTTAAATTTGAAATAAAGCATTTAGATCAAAATTCGTACATCTGGAAGTGAATATAGGACGATACACATACACAAAAGCTACAACTTAATCTGAACCAATTTCGATGAAATTTACCGACAATGTCAAGAGTCATAAAAGAAGATTTGGGGCAAAATTTTATAAAGATCTGTTGTAAAACTTATATATTATATTATTATATATATATATATATTATATATATATATATATATATTATATATATATATATATATATATATATATATATATATATATATATATATATATATATATATATATATATATATATATATATATTGAATGAAATTTTGCACGAAGTATTTTGTTATGATATCCAACAACTGTGAAAAGTATGGTTCAAATCGGTCTATAACCTGATATAGCTGTCATATAAACAGATCTGGGGACTTGACATTTTGAGCTTCTAGAGGGCGCAATTCTTATCCGATTTGGCTGAAATTTTGCATGACGTATTTTATTATGACTTTTAACAACTGTGCCAAATAAGGTTGAAATCGGTTCATAACCTGATATGGCTGCCATATTAACCGATCTGGGATCTTGACTTCTTGAGCCTCTAGAGGTCGCAATTATAATCCGATGAACGACGGATCCTCTCATGACCATCAACATTCGTGTTTATTATGGTCTGAATGGGTCTATTGCCTGATACAGCTCCCATATATAAATCGATCGCTATATTTACTTCTTGAGTCCCCAAAGGGGAAGGGGAATTTTGAATTGGCTGAAATTTTACACAGGTCTCCAAAATATATTATTCAATTGTGGTCCGAACCAGACCATATATTGATATCGCTCTAATAGTAGAGCAAATCTTTTCTTTTATCCTTTTTTGCCTAAGAAGAAATGCCGGGAAAAGAACTCGACAAATGCGATCCATGGTGGAGGGTATATAAGAATCGGCCCGGTCGAACTTAGCACGCTATTTCTTGTTTATACTATATGCATTAGCCGACAGGGACTGTCCGGGTTTGTTGATTGATTTACATGCATTTACTTATAAGTATTGTGTGATTGTCATTTACTTTTCAACACCCTTCAGTGAGCATGTTTTTTTACTTGTAAAATCGTTATTGTGTTTAAATAATACAAAATTGTGTTTGGACATCATGTTATAAATTTCCAATGAAATTTCTGTAATTTAAAATAAATTATTCCCTTGTAATCGACATACTTCTCGCGTAGAGCGTTATGGCTGTCTATGCACAGTAATTTTTGTGCGGACGGAAACGAAAGACGAACGTGTTTCAGATAGTAACGATTACGATTGATTTTGTACTAAGTGTTTGAAAGTAGTTCTTTTGGGTGTTAGCAACATTTCATTAACATTACTCCAAATAAATTAAACGGAACAACAAAAAACATTAAGGAACCACAGGCAGTATGGATGTGTACATTATCGGAGTCTAGCTCATTATCACGAATTGGTTCAAATATCGAAGAAACTCAGTGTGCCGGAAGTGAATTCAATTAACATCTTTCTCTTGTATTGTATGAATTGTATTAGTAAAGTAGGCGGTTCCAAAAAGAGCTGTGAAAAACATCATTAATGCGCCCCTTTTCTTCTTAAAACTAGTTAATGGCCTTTTAAAAGTTGATTTTAAAATATAATTCATTTTTTAGGTTTATTCTTGAATATAGACTTTATACAGGTGAAGAAAATACAATACTATTTTTCCTTTTTGGATCTAAAGTTGCCAAAGACACATGCCATTTGTTATCATAAGCATTAATAATATGACGATTTCATTTTGAAGATGGAGCAAAATATAACCCAACTCCGAATTTTACCTGTCTATTAACGAAACACAAATCTGTGCCAAATTTTTGCTCATTTGCGTTGTTAGAACTCAATTTGAGAATCAATGATGTCTACCTCGTCAGCAGTCCATATTTTAAAATCTTACAAAAAAATCTTAATTAATATATCCACTGGTATTGGCATTTGATTATTTAAACTTTGTAAAACTTCTTCCATCATTATATGGTTTTTTCAACTTTGTCAACATCATTATTGTAAGAATCTCTTTTTTTATAACTTACTAGTAATCAAGAAAAAACTTTATGTAATTTAACACCCTCATACCGACTAAGAGCTATTAAGGCTAACATTGAATGAGCATCTCTCACTGAGCTGTGGCCAGCTGAATGTTGCTGCATGCCCTAACTTTTTGATGTGCCACCCAAGCGTTTTTCTCATTCCATGTCAGCCGACATGAGTTGGGAATGCAAACGACATCACTTTGTGTGGTCATTATTCATCAATTATCAAATTAATACTTCATGAGGGCGAATATTCAAGGTATAGTTTTACTTTAACATGAGAAAGCCCTCACCAATATGACTCGTTAATATATTTTTGAACATTAAATGATACAAGGCATTTATAAAATAGAAACATTTTTTGTATGCTATACGTATAACAATTTCTTCGGAAACAAAAAAAAACAAATGCTAAAAAGTTAATTTCTTGATTATCTAAAATCTTTTTCTGCTTTTCTGTGAACGATTATTTTTGATTTATATGTAATTTAATCATAAGGGCAAACTAATTTCATTATTTAATTTGTAACACCCCGAAAGATAAGCCTTAAACCCCATGAAGTAAAATTGTTGTCGATCATCACGTTCTTTCGTCCGACTTATCATACCTAGTCATTCCGTTTGTAATATGTAATATTGATCAGGGCCTCCATAAAGTTTATATATTTTTAATCGACTTGACATTCTAAGTCGATCTAGTTATGTCCGCCCGTCCCTCCGTCCGTTAAAATCACAATAGGTCGAACGAATAAAAATATCCCATTGAAATTTTGCGCAGATACTTCTTATTTATGTAGGTTGCTGGGCATTGCAAATGAGCCGTTCATCGATTTTACTTCATAATCCTCTAGAAGGCTAAATTTTTAGCTGAAAGTTGATCCAAAACGGTCCATTACCTGATACAGCTTCCATAGTAAACAAATTTGACAATTAGAGCCCCTCTTGAAAGCCGCAAATGTTATTATTATGACTTCCAACATTCATAGTAGGTATTCCAAATCAGTCAACAACTTGATAAAGCTCCTATAGAACTGATATCCCGATTAGATTTTACAGCTATTAGAGGCTTAAATTTTTGCCAGATTTGGCAGAAATCGGTGCATAAAATGTCCATCAATTAAGTTCATTTGTAGTAATTTTGACAACATCCATGGATTGGTATCTGGTGAAATGGACAGTCACTGTGTGGACAAAATGAATTGACAAGACCATAATTTTTAAGCCATTCTTGGTTTACTCGTACTTTTTGTCTCTGTATTTAGATTTGACCGATATTTTTGGATGAACACAGCTCTAAAGCAGTTTCCAAAATGCATTCCCGCATTTAATTGAAGCCAGGCTCGATAAAAACGATTGGAGAGCGGCTATCGATGGTCGCAAGCGCACTGACCATCACTTGAGATGGTGGACGTTCATAGGCTAAAGTTCTCATACGTGCTCTCGGTCAAGTGAGCAGGATCATTGTGGGAGTTTACGAATTGCTCAATTGGGGACATTTTCTCGACAACGATTTTTGCAGCAACACCTTTGCTCTTCCCAGTCTAATTTTGTGTTTTTATACCCACCACTATAGAAAAGGGTGTATATTCATGTAATCATTCCGTTCCGTTCCCGACCCTACAAAGTATATATTTCTGACCGTCATCACACTACAGCTTTCAAAATTTTAAATATTGAGCTGAAATTATGAACAAATTCGTATTTCTACCATACAAAGGTATGAACGGGTCCCTTTCATTCGAATTGAATACGTTAAAGATCGGAACGTATTAGATATATATAGACCGATCTGCCGAGTCAGGCTCTTAATCTCATAAAAGTCGCAGTTATAGTCCGATGTTTTTGAAATTTTGATGAGTTCTAATCAGAGATCAGCATGAGACCCAAAATTTAGCACTCAATGGCCACTTTGGCGAAAGTAATTGTCTGTTAGGCATGTCACCTATAAATAAAGTTAGCTAGAAATACACCCACATATACAAAAGAGAGAGAGTACAGTACATTTTAGTAATGTGGGGATGTGTTTTTCAATTTGATTGCCGGCCATCGTGTTTTGCTTGGAAATAAACACCACACAGATGTTTCCTATGAAGCCAAAGCAAGTAGAGGAATGAGACATCAAGTGTTGTTGAGCGGATAAACTGCATTGCTTTTTTGCCCTGGATTTTTTTTTTTGGATAAGAATTGCTTTTAACAGTGACGTACGTGTCTTTTTAATAATGACAGACTTACTTCTATTTTCCTACCTTTCACCATAGGATGGGGGTATACTAATTTCGTCATTCCGTTTGTAACACCTAGAAATATGCGTCTGAGACCCTAAAAAGTATATAGTATATTTAAGTCAATCTAGCCATGTCCGTAGTGGTAGCCCAAGGTGGCAGCTATATCCATACGTGGTCCGATTGCACGATGTTATTTTGATTTAGAATGCTTCTTAAAACTTGCACGACGATTTACGCATTGTTAACCTATACAAGAGTATTTCAAGAACTCATTAATTATCTACAACATACGGTTTTAGTTGTTGCTTGTTGTTGAATCAAAAGACTGAAGACACGAATACGAGCATGGGCATGATATAAATATTTGCGGAGGCTAAGTTATCAATAATAGCAACAGCTAAACTTTTAAGATCAGGAAATCTATAAGTAAATCGAACTGTCCATAGCCAATAGAAATCTCTGTGAGATCATAAAAAAGTTTAATAAATAACATCACACCTATGTGCGTACATAATGACAGGCAAATTTGATACAGAAAACAAAAGAAGGGAGTGTTGTGGATCATTTTGAAGCCAATTTAAATTAATTAAAAAACACATTTTTTAAAAAGCGGCATCGGGTTGTTGAATTTAACAAGTAAAGTTTTATATATTTGGTCGGTTAAAGTTTTTTGATACCAGAGGCACGCGACTAATAACAAATTATCTGAATTTCAAAATAAGTCGTTCTTGTACGAGTATTGGTTTTGTTTTTGTATTCAACTCCAACGGCAAAAACAAAATCAAAACACACAATGCGAATAAAACAGAATAAGAAAACATGAGATTCCTAAAAAGGTTGAAATATATTGACAGCAGCCGCAAGATAATATGAGCAGCCAAGATTTGCTCCACAATATCTCACATGCGTTGAATGCAAAAAAAACCACACTGGAAAAATATCAAGAAAATTTTTTCAATTAAATAATGATTCCAAAAATGTTTTCAACTAAAATATTAATTGAATTAATCATTTTTAAATTGAATCTAGTTGTTTTTCAAGTACGATCGTGATTGAAATTTAGAAAATTTTCGATTAAAAAAGTAATTGATTCAATTATTGTTTTAATTGAATATTAAAATAGTATTATATGTAAATGTGATTGAAAATTTTATCTTTTTCAACTAAACATTAAGGGCCGAAATCACTAACTTTTTTCTTTTTGTCACTAGATTCGTTCGCCAATTCTTTGAAGCAGCTGATTTTATTGATGAAAAAATTGTGTGACAACAAGAAAAAAATGTGGTTTTGGCAGTAAATGCTTTCAATCATTATTTAATTGAATTGGAAACTTTTTAGATTAAACAGCGCTGTTATGAACATTCGTTTTTGAAACAGTTAAGACACTTGAAATTTTGATAAATACGTTCTATATATAGAAGATAAGAATTATAATCTTATTTATTATAATTATCTTATTTATGATTATATTATTATTATCTTATTTATTATCAAAATATGTATATTAATGGCATAACGGTTCCTTTAACATCGATTTCATTATAACATATTCTATATAAATGTGTTTTTGTTGGGTATACTACCCCAATGCTTGTACTCCACCCAATGTGTTACTCAAAAATGTGTTATTAAAAATATGTTATTCAAAACACAAAAATGTGTTATAAAAACTGCTGTTTTTTGTGCTGAAAATGGGAAAGCAGACATTACTGTTGTTTCAGTTGTTTTGTCTGCTGTTATTTTAATTCGTTTAAAAATTAGAAAAAAGAAAAATCTTTAGTAGGTTGATATAGGATGGAATATACAAATTCTTAAAATGTTTTTGAGCTCGTCAGAATCAAATATGTCCAATCATTTTTTTAATTGAATATGCAATTTTTTAATTGAAAAATTGTCAATGACTTTTTTCAAAAACTGTGGTTGAAATTATCATTTTCGTGATTAAATCAGTTTTAATTAAAAAATTAATTGGATCAATTAATGTTGTGATTCAAAACGAATATTTCTGTTTTTTTTCTGTGTAGTTGTGAAAAGACCACGAGGAAAGCAGTTAAAGCTACTCTAGCAGATTGCCTGCCCAAGAAAAATGTGGTAGCCCCATTAGCCTTTTGTTGGCTGTCAAAGTAAGCCAGGGCATTATGTATTTCGGTCTTGCAGGGGTTTTTATTGTTGACGTTTATATGTGTGACATACTGTCTGTTCGTCGGTTGATGTGGTTATCTTCTAAGCTGCATCAAAACGGAGCTTGAGAGCAATTCGCATGTTTGTTAATTTCTCAAAAACTGTATGGTAAAAATAAAAGCTTGCTTCAATGAACTGTATAACCGATACACATTTAAATTTTTCTTTTTTTTTAAATTCTTAAAGCTATGGTTTATTAAGAAAAAAAAAAAAAAATAATATTTGTTTATACCTTTCACCATATGATGAGGGTCCGATCCGTTTACCATCGTATCACCTCGAAATATTGATCAGCTATCCTATCAATTTACATGTAATATTGATCGTCATGTTATTTTAAGTCGATCAAGCCATGTCCGTCCATATGAGCAAATCACGATAGCATCTACTATTACTAAATTTCCATGAACATTCCATGATGGAACACACGAATAAAAAAAATCGCTTTAAATTTTGCACACATTCTTTTTATCGATATAGGTCGATGGGGATGGGGAAAATCTGTCCATATTAAGATATATTTCCAATATAAATTGAACCATTATTTCTGCTATGACCCCCAATATCCGTGGCAAGTTTGATCTGAATTGGTCAATAACCTGGTATAGCTCCCCCTAGATGGCGCAAGTCTAAAACGATTTGGCTGAAACTTTGCACAATGACTTCTCCTCTCCTCAAACATTCAGCAAAGAATCGTCAAATTCGGCACATACCTTGACATAGCTCCTACACAAACCTATCTCCCGATTGTACTTCTTGAGTCCTTTGTGGGCGCAATTCTTATCCGATTTGGCTGAATCTTTGCACGATGACTTCTCTTATCACCTCCAAGATCTATGTCCAATTTGATTTTCATCGATTCATAACATAATAACATATAACTCCCATATGAACTGATTTCTCAACTTAAAATCTTAAGCACCTACAGCACTGGTGTTAAGTCGTTAAGCACCATTACTAGGAAGTTCTGCTGGTAGTCAATTGGCTTCTGCTGCCTAGTTGTTCTACAGCCGCTACGCTGAGCTTATTCTGCTTGGGCTTACTTATTTCTGACAAGGCGGTGTACATTCTATACCGTTATTGGCGACGGTTATGGTGGTAGTTATGTTTTGTTCTTTAGTAGTATTTTGCAACTCCAGGTGGTTTTTGTCCTAAAGAACGAAATATTCATCGATTGCTAAGGCAGTTTTTCGACGTTCAGTTTTCGCGTGGCACCTCTCCCTACGCCTAGACGGGTGCAAAAATGTTGGAGCAAAGATATTTTTCTTTCCTTTTTTGGCATTAAAATCTCTTGGAAGGATTTTGATGTTATGTGTGGGGCAGCGTTCACATGTTGCCTCGAGGCGATCGTAAATTATATACTTGGTCTGTTCGTATCTTCTGTCGAGGCATGGGCGCAGGTAAGACTGGGATAAAATAATTTGGCTTTTATGCGGGTTCTGACCAGTCTCTCACTCTCGAGACAATGTGTCTTCGATTTAACATCAATAGTACAACGATTCTCCTAAGTCATTTTTCTCTTTTTATAAGGCTATAATGATGACCTTGTACTTTTCATATAATCCACCAGTGCATATATTGTACCTATAAAATTACAGATGCAGATTCGTAAATCATGATTCTTAAATTCATCTACGGGGTTTGTCAGTTTTATGAAAGTCTGCTATGTCATTACTTGTTTTTGAAAGTTAATTAACTGTTTTCTGGTAGCCCAGCGTCTTAAACATGCCTTTAAACCAACCTATGAAGAAAAAAAATTATATGCTCTGGGCTTTGCATTTTGAGAACTCGAGGAGGTTATTCCAACTTTTTAAAAACAAAATTGCCTATTTTGAAGTACATATTGCACCCGTTTTAATTGAAATATATTGTTCAAACTTCACTGAATATGCATCTACTTTATGTCCTCCTTATAAAAAAAGAAAAAATTAGGGTTTTTGAACAACTTTTTCAACAAAGACTAATCAATGAAACTACTTTTTTGACAAACTGTATAACTTTAAACTGAATTATCTGATGTTGATGCATACTGCCACAAAGTTTGTCACCAATCTAATAACGCACTAAACTGAAAATCTAACCCCAAATACCTTTGTAAACTGCAAAAGTACTATTCAGCAAAAACAAAAACAATTTTGAAAATTTTACCACAAATGAAGATTTGGCAGCCCGAACAATTTTTCGAAATGCCAAGGTGACCAAATTTAGGGCCCTGCCAAGAAGCGCCCGAACAGCTTAGGGCCCATACATTTTACACGTCATCTCGATAATAGCTCAGCACTAACCATTTCAAATATTTAGTTATCTCTATCGGCTTAGAAATTACTAGGTTTTTTTTGGATTCTAACCCACTGTGGGTCCGTCCGTCTGTGGAAGTAACTAAAGCAGTCGAACGCGTAAAGCCAGCTGCTTGAAATTTTGCAGAGATACTTCCTGTCGATGTATTAGGGACTGTAAATGGCATATCGGTTCTGATATATTGATATAGCTCCCATATATACCGGTCCTCCGACTTGAATTCTTGAGCGCCTAGAATCCGCAATTATTATTTGATTGAGCGGAAATTTTGCACATATTGTTCTGTTGCGACAATCGTACCTAGTATGGTTCAAATTGGTGTATAAACTGATTTAGCTTCCATATGAACCGATCATCGGATTTGACTTCTTGAGCCCTAAGACGCCTCAATTTTCCACCGATTTAGCTGAAATTTGGCACAATTATTTGTGCTATGACATCCAACATCTGGACAATGTATGATCCGAATGATCTATGAACCGGTCCACGGATTTGACTTCTTTAGCTCCAAGAAGCCTCAATTGTCATCTTTTTTGGCGGAAATTTGGTACGCAGTTTAGAGATCGATCTCCTGGCTCAACTTGTTAAGCTCTTAGAAGCCTTAGTCTTTAACCGAAATTTGGTACGTGAAGTACACTTGAGTCCTCCAATTCTTACAACGAATTCTACCCCAAACTGAGTTAATAAGGGTACTTCTTAAGGAGAATCCATGGTGGTGGCTACCCAACATTCGGCCCTGCATAACTTAACTCTCTTCTTCTTGTTCTAGTTTAAGGATTAAACCAAGTTCATGCCATAACTCTTTAGTTGTATAAATGTAAATGGCAGTCACTGTATGAGTTACTCAAATTGCTGTATATTGCAACGAAGTATATGAGAGAAAAGATGCAACAGAACACCTGGCTTCGTTCATAATAAATTTTGCCAAAGCAGCTGCATACTGACGAAATAAACTGATGACAAAAGTCAATATTTAAAAGGTGGTAGTATATTGTATAAATTTACGCCTCGCTATAGTTTTTTTTTATATCCATGGCTTTAACAGACGACCGCTCTAAATTAATCTTCATTAGGGGTAAAGTTAACACCAAATGTGAGCTATTTTTGAAACCCTGTAATTATAAACAAAATAAATGATGGCATTCGTATGTTTTGATTTATAATTTTACACACTTTCATTAGGTTAATATGGTAAAAGTCTCCTAACTGGCCTTTGCTTACTTTACATTAGCTTCGAGCCAAGTCTAGTTAATTTTTCAACTGGCCAATGCTGTTTGGTTTTTCGCCTAAAGCATTACAGTTACAATAATATTTATAATAACCGTTATGGATTTTTAAAAAATTTTTAAAAATTTTTTCGAAGTCATTCGTATTTTAGATTTTTGTTTTTGCTTAACTACCTATTTCCATGGTCTTTTCCGGCATGCGTGATTTGTAAGTTCTCGACATACAACTCAAGCTGCAAAAAACAAAAAAAAGTGCAGTGTGAAGATCGAATACATGCCATAGGAAACATTGCTGCTCTAAGTTTCCTACCAAATTGTGTACCACTTTAGAAGCAACAGTTGCATGTGCCCATAGAAAATGTTTCATGTTAAGATCTATTTTGAGTTGGCTAAGGAACAATCATCTATCTCAGAAATTGTATTGAAAACCAATTGAAGGATAAATTGCTTTGTATTCAACAGAGAGCAAAATTGGAACGAGGGTAACAGCTACGTAATTAGTCCATAGCACAGATTTCGTCAAGTTAAATATCTGGCATTCCAAACTAACATAGAAAAAATGCAATTTGGTCTGCCATTTATTGCCGAATGAACCAACAATGCAGCACCTGTGTGCTCGGGGAACTCTTTTTTTTTTACTGCCATCAGCAATAGCTAAGTAGACGGTTTTTAGAGAGAAAAGCATTTTAAATTGAGAAACAATTTCTATGGTAAGATTTGTTGAAAAACTCCATATCCCCCGTTTGAGTTTATCAGGTTTGTGTTATAAGTCTTTTGTCTGTTTTGACATTTCAATTTCCAGGCACAAAGTATTTTGTACATTTGTTATGTATGTCAAGTATTATCCATGGCTCTGATGTATTTCGACATAATTGGTGTAATTACTGAGCGGCAAACTTCAAGTAAACCGTGTCAAAATATTTGGTTGCACATATGTATTGCAAATTTGAATATTTTTAAAAACTACCAACAGCCATACTACAATTTAAACCAGGAGTTGAAGGGCAATTGCAACTTATATTGGATGTTGCATTAATGCTGATGGCCTCACAAACAAATTAAACAACATCCGCCCTGATTTTAAGATTCAATTGAAGTTATAATGTGCCTCTTGCGGTAAAACAGTTCCATTTTATCCAGTTGATGCCAATGGTCGCTTGGTTATAAAACGGTTTTTAAGTTCTCTAATTCAGAAAAGATTTTAAAGACATAAAGTGGAACTTCTTTTGTTTGCTAGTGGAGGATACGTACACAGCTGATGTTCCACAGTTCCTCTTTCTTGAATTGCACACATCTTCTGCAGGCATTGTTATTTGCGACCTTGCTAATAGACTAGCAAGTGATCCGTCATGACGTACACAATGTGTGAAACTTCAGTTCTAGGCAACTATAGCACATAATATAGGAGCGTTCAGAGGCCCAAATTGATGACCATCTCTCTTCAATTACCTTTCGGGCCTTATCTCGAATAAATAACTTACTCAATTTGGAGGGTGGCAAAATCAATTTTCCTATCTTTCTTGATCATTCTAAGGCATTTAGTACTGTGGATCATTCTTTCTTATATGATAAGATGACACATCTTTACAATTTTTCTTCTACGTCAGTTCGTCTTACTTTGTCGTATCTGTCACACCGCACTCAGTTTGTCATATACGTATGCTTTATCATGATCTGTCAAGAGTCATCCTGTGTCTCAAACCTGCAAAGTTTAACTGTGTTGTTGTCAGAAGCAGGTTGTCCTATTTTTCATAAACAACATTAGTTTGGAAATTGTTCCTCATTCAAAGAACTTATGCGTGTTTAATAATAGCACCATGACGTGTAGTAATCATATCGACTCTGTCGTTCATCAGCGTAATTCGAAATTGGCTGCAACTTGAGCTACTGAATCGGTTACGCAACTTCGGGTTAGGTCTCCCTTGGAAAAGACTTATCTAATTCCTGGCGTTCTCTACAGCTGCGAGTTATTTGCTAATTGCAACTCGTTAAGTAGACACAAGCTGATCACTTTGTATACCCTACACCACCGTAGTAGAGGGTATTATAAAGTTGTGGATTTGTTTGTCAGTTAATGGAAGTCATAACAGAACACTACATGTAAAGTTTCAGTCAAATCGGACAAAAATTGCGGCTTGTAAGAACTCAAATACGACTCAATAGTAAGGAAATCAAATCGGGATCGGTTTTTATGGGAGCTATATCAGATTATAGATCGATACGGTCCTTACTTAGCGCAGTTGTTGGAAATCATAACAAAACACTCCTTCTACAATTTCAGCTAAATCGGACAACAATTGCGACTCCCGATCGGTTTATATTTGCAATCCCCGACGAATTACACCAATATTTAGTATCTGGGCAAATTTACCATCGGATAGCTTTACGCGTTCGACCACTATCGTGAATTCGACAGATGGGCGGACATGCCTAGATCGAATCAGAATGTCGAGGTGTTGCAAATGGAATGACTAGATTAGTATACCCCCATCCTATGATGGTTTTGTATAATAATCAGCAAATCAATTTATATAGAAGCAATATCAGTGCACAATCGCTATGTGCCAAAGCCAAATTTAATAAAGTCTGTTGGAAGTCATGAGAGAAATCATTGTGCAAAATGTTAACCCAATCGGATGAAAATTGCGACCTCTATAGGCGTAATGTATCTTATAGTATACATTCAATGTCGGATTGCTGATTTTTGTTCAATTTTCAAAAAAAAAAATAACTTTGCCGATAGTATCGACAGGAAAATTATCATTCGATGTTCAGGTAAAAATTAAATATCGATAGATAGTGCCATCAATACTTTGTCAGTTCTAAGCAGCGGTCCTTCATCCTCGAGGGCTTCTTTTCTAACGGTCGCTCACTTGATTGCTGTGCTACCTGCATTCCGCACTCGCCTTAAAATTCTTTCTCACAGTGGTTCGATTGGACGTGCTTTCGTTTAAGATCCAATATGCATAAAAATTTAAAGATATACAGAAAGTCACACACTGTTATCAACAGAAGGCGTTATTATTCATCCAGATCTAAGTTTCATAGAATGTGTAACGAGAAGAAACTGCAATATTTCAATGGCAACCTCAGAGAACTAGATACTGTTTCCTGCAGCAAGGATTGGTGGAATCTGGCAAATTCTCTGAATAAACGTAATGTTAAGGGTAGAGGAAATCTAGACGCAGATGATTTCTTAGCACACTTTAACTCTTTACTAGTTAACGAAGATAATTCCAAAATTATCAGCTGGTGTATACCGTTTCATGTAGACCCACTTTTAGACTCCCCTTTTGAATTTTGTGAGCTACTCTCCGTTTTAAAAGGACTTAAATCGAATAAGGCCCCCGGGAACGATGGTATACCTTACGAATTTTATAAATTTGCTCCTCGCCGTTTTCTGCAAGAAATACTTGTAGTATTTAATAAGATATTCCTCCATGAAAATGTTCCTACTTCCTTCAAGAAGTCAATATTGATACCTCTATTTAAGAAAGGTGATATAAA
Organism: Stomoxys calcitrans; assembly: GCF_963082655.1. Taxonomy (NCBI): domain Eukaryota; kingdom Metazoa; phylum Arthropoda; class Insecta; order Diptera; family Muscidae; genus Stomoxys; species Stomoxys calcitrans. The sequence continues at coordinate 51,916,216 of NC_081555.1, read as the reverse complement.
CTTGGCGTCAAATTATAGAGGTTTGTCACTTCTGGATACTATCGGAAAAATTTTTAACTCTGTTCTGCTAAACCGTATAACATTTTGGCTGACGAGACACGATGTTTTAAATGAATTTCAGGCTGGATTTAGAAGAGAGTATTCTACTATAGATAATATATTTAACCTCGTGAATATTGTTTCTTTGAACCAGCTACAAGGCAAAATTACATATGCGTTTTTTGTCGATTTCTCTTCTGCATTTGATTTGATTCCCAGAAACAGCCTTTTTTATAAACTATCTAGTCAGGGTCTATCTACGAAACTTGTAACTATATTAAGAATGCTGTATGATGGCACAGAAAGTAGAGTATGGGATGGAAGTACGTTCTCTGAATACTTTCCTGTTGAATCTGGTGTGAAACAGGGCTGTATTCTCAGTCCTATACTCTTTTCGTTATACGTGAATGACCTTCCCTATATATTGCCTGGTGGTGTAAGAGTAGCGGACACTACGGTCAAAGTCTTATTATACGCCGATGACATTGTGCTATTATCTGACTCTCCATTGGGCTTACAAGAGATGATTTATGAACTTGAGAGGTACTGTTTGTTGTGGAGCTTGAAAGTAAACCTTTCTAAATCGAAAATTCTTGTTTTTCGTAGAGGTTCTAGAATCTCTTCGAATTTAAGGTGGTGCTTTGGAAATCAGAATATTGAAATTGTTAATAGTTACACATACCTGGGCGTTGAAATAACTTACAATTTGTCATTTAGAAAACACTTACAGAAGAAGCTTGCGGATTCCAAACTGGCCATAAATAGCACATGGTCGAAGTATATAAGTCACCCTAGTATTGCTAAAACTAATAAGATGAAGATATTCGATGCATGTTCCAGATCTATAATGTTTTACGCTGCACAGGTTTGGGGTTACACAAGGTTTGATGATGTAGAGAAGCTCTTTCGCTTTTTTACTAAGAAAATGCTTTATTTGCCTAATAATACACCAAATTACATGTTGTATCTAGAAACTGGATTTTCTTCTATGTTTTGTAACACTCTTAGAATCCATTTTAACTACATTAATAGAATATTGCGACTTAGCTCTCACCGCTTGCCCCGCTTGCTGGCGGAGAAAATCATAGAATTGAATGCATTATGGGCAAAAGAATGGTCAAATATTTGCCAAACCCTACAATATATTCCTGCTAATGCTACAAATCCGATATGCATGTATTCAGACAAAATAGTAGAATTACTGAGAATTCAAGAACAACGTGAATTTGAATCAGATGCAAGAAATTCACAGTTCCACGATCTTTATTCTGTGCTTGAGTATAATATAATTCCATTTCATACTGCTGACTTATCTTCACGAGCTACTAGCTTAATCATTAAAGCTAGAGGTGGTTTACTCGACCTTAACTCGAGATCATTCAGAAGTAACACCCATGGCACTTGTTCTATGTGTAATACAGATCAAGATGAAAATACACTTCACTTTATTGGCGCCTGCCCACTATACAGAGAATTTAGAAAAAGTTATTTCGGAAAATATTCCCTTAATGAGTCCGAAGTATTAAATATATTAAATGGCACGAATAACTCATCACTATATAAATACATAGAAAATTGTACTAAGTATAGAAAATTAATTATTAATGAATTCAGTTTTTAATAACCAAAATGGAAAAAGAAAAAGCAAGAAACATATAGAAACAAACAACAATTTAGTGATAAGCATTGTATTACGGCTAACAGCATTTTTGCTAAGCCTAACATAGATTGTATTTAAGAACTTTATGAAATACTATTCTTGAATTGTAATTTGAATTCAATCTATTAATAAATAAAATAATAAATAATTCTTTCTCACAGGCTTCTGGCCGTAATTCGATTCTGTCATTGAAGTCCAGAAATAGACTTCAACAGACCATCAGAACTCCAGATAATATCGAATGAGTGGGACAGTCAGTTGCCTGTTCGACTCGCAAACACGCAGCTGCTATGCTATATGCTGGATAAATTATCCGTTTTTTAATTATAAGAATTTTATATTCTTACTCTACGGGTGTAAATAAATTACAAATTACTGTCTAATTTCTAAAAATAGCCGTCAACCGGTGAGCAATTTTGTATGTCTAAAAAAATAAATTAACGAGGACGCGTATTCCGGACAATCAATCGCGTTCCATATCATTTTCAAATTTGATTTGGATTTTTTTACTATATTATTAACACCACATAAAAGATGATTGCAAAGAGAATGCAATATGGGTAAATGGTTAGATCTACAGAAAATCATATCATATAGTTCGTAAAACTGATTTGTAACACTATGATGTATTGATTTCATTTCCAAGCCTCTTTGCTTGTCCCATAGTACGGAAATTTATAATTAAAGTTATATTGATTTCTCAATTACAACATAGTAGGCTACCGCAATATCATCTTATCTCTTTTCAAGCCATAATTATCTATTCTAGCTTCTATGGAATTGCAGCAAATAATTGCTACAACTCATGGTCGACATAATATTCATAATTAACTGACAGACACTCACACAACTATCTGGATCATTCTGTCAGCATTACTACATGAATACACATGTGAATGTACATACATAATTATTAATGTTGGTCTTTACATCTTTCATGTCTTGTTAACTAATATCCTTAGTGATTGTACTTCATGACATCTACTATAGGTTGATTGGACGATTTACATCTTCCCTCAATTTTCAATTTATTACAAGTTGGTTGATTATTTTGTCATGGCCAAGGTCTTGCAACTCTTTTAATTCCGTTGCTATTCTCAAGCGGTAAAAACAACAATGTAGGCACAAGAGTTTTTTTCACTACAAAACGGAAGCATTGCTACGTGCTGTATGATGATTTTAATATGACAACGCCTGGAAATAAAGAAATCGGAAGTGAATTGTATGAGTTGAATATCCGTCTTATGCGGAAAATTGATTTTATTTTATGAAGATATTGCAGAACACTTGATGGATTTTTCTTCTGTTCTATGAACTAAGGGTTGTCCTGTTAGCTGTGGAAGTTTAAATGCATATTATTGCTCTGCGCTTAGTCACCGTAGAAAAGTTAATGTTATGGGAAGTGCAGCTGTTTTTTTTATTGATGAGCAAAATTAATTTCACAAATATGATTAACTTCCGCATTTTAAAGAAGCTTTAGAAGTCATATAAATAACATACTTGCCAGTATACCGATTTCTACGAAAGTTTGTGAGTACAAATTGCACTAAATTCGTCCGTTGTATAAGTTCACTCAACGAAATTTGTGATTCAATATACATAGTAAAAATGTTTGTTAAAACAACAGTATGTGTCTGCTGAAAATAGGAAACAGACATAGGACTGCTATTTGAGCAAACATTTCCGCCTGCTATTTCTAACTAAAAAAAGTTTCTGTTTTCCTAAATGCAACAATCTGCTAAAAATTTAAGACGTATTACTGTTGAACTGACAATTCTTTATTTCATTTTATTTTATTTGACTTTATTTTAGTTTGCCCTCCATATAAACTCTTTATCATAAATTATGGTGCAGTAATTTTTAGCAAACAGCCGGCTGTTCTTAAATTGCAAGCATTTAGCTTGCTGTAATTGGGGCGACATGTGTTTCTAACAGTCAGCAGATAGTGTTTGCTATTGTCAGCACACTTTTTTATACACAAAAAAAATTAATTCGTTTTGCTTAAAGGCAAATAAACTTCTTAAGTGAAAAATTTTGTTACTTTATTATGATGAATGTACACAATTTTTTGTAATAAATAAATGTAAGAATTTGTGTCATATAATACCTTACATTCTTTATAAATAAAATCTTAATTCGGATTTTCAACTGATTATTATTTATTTATAGGTTAGGTTAGGTTGAAAAGAGGGCGCAGATATTAATCTTCCCATGCCACTATGGACATACACCTAAGCCGATAATCGGCTTGTTGTGTGCTCTAAACACTATAAAGTAACCTCTAAAAAGGAAATTTTAAGTTAGGCTACTTACAAAATCCTTAATTGTTTTCGATACCACTCCCCCAAGTTGGTTCATGTCTGGTATCGTGTCTTCACCTAAGTTCCGGTGTCTGTTAGCCGCGAAAGCCGGGCAATAACATAGGAAATGTCCAATGTCACATCATCTTCCCCACATGCCCTACATCTCATCATCTTTCCCGCATACCCTACACATGCTATCACTTGCCGCACCGATTTTATATAAGTGAGCTCGTAGTCCTATATGTCCCGTTATGATACCAATAGCTATACTGACCTCCTTCTTACTTCCTTTCAGCAATAGCCTCATCTTCTCACGATCTGGATCCTCCCATAGGATTTTCGCCGTCCTACCGACCGTTTCGCTGATCACAAAGTTGCATTCGTATTCGTTGCCCACTGCCTTAACTCGGACTGCGTCGACCTAAAAGGCTTCGGGTTAACCAAGTTTATTGATGGCAGTCCTATGGCTTTCACCGCAAAATTGTCTGCCCTTTCATTCAACCTTACTATTGTTATGGTCCGGCACCCAAACGATGCGGATTTTGCCATCCTCAGAGAAGGCGTTAATCTCTTTCATACACTGCAAGACTGTTCGTGGCAATTTTAATGTCGGTAGAGATGTTCACACTCGAGGACGTCGAGTTAGCACCACACCACTTCACGCATTCCGTATTCCCCGAATCACCGCCTGCAGGACCTTATTATGGTCTGGCGGTTGAAGACTGATATCATTCCCTGGGGTTATTTTATGTAATTGACCACTATCATGTCTTTATATAACAGTTTTTTTTTAACTTTAAAATAGACGGTGGTATCCAATAGCATTACCAAATTCTAATAAATTCTGCATAATAACCACTTAACATTGACGGTTAAATTCGGATTTATGGCTCACGTCCACTGGTTTTATAAACGAAAATAACTTTCAACATTTATAAGCATATATCACCTGGTAACTTAAAATCTTTTTGAGTTCATTAATATTTATTTTGATGTTATGATACTCAATTAATTTTGAAGCCTTACATCCATGGTAGAATCAAATAAAAGGTATAGTCAGATGCCTAACAGCAAAAAATTGGAATACAAATCTGTTCCATCAAAGATTTGATATAATCTACAAAAAAAAAAAAAACGGTTCTCTATGCGGTTGAACACAAAATGTTGGCATTTCTTAGAAAAAAACCCTAAATGCGTCTAAAAATATGTTAGCAGTGGTCATCCTCCATGAAAGAACTTGTCCACAAAGAGGTGTCGCAAGCCATTTGGACTCGGCCATAAAAAGGAGGAGGAGAAGGAGGCCCCTTATCATTGAGCTTAACCTAGAATCGGACAGCACTCATTGATATGTGAGAAGACAAACAGCCAGTGGCAAATGAATCATTTTTCCCGCATACGGTCTTAAAGCTAATTGCAATTATAAATATGAAGAAACGTTGTCCACAAACCCAACCAATCGCTTGTCAGATATCTTTTGTTTCATCATGTTGCAGACAACTAAAAGGAGCGTGCAACAATGTTAGATTCGGATCCTTTATTAACCATTGTGATGAGGACTTCAGGCCGATTTGGGTTATATCAATGGTTCATTCTTTAGTGCAACATATCTTCATATTGTGGCAGTTACAACCACTATAGGTTGGCGTCATTTCAACACATTGAAGTACGAATTTTTGACCCTAAAAGCTTTTAGGACAACTATGGGCCATATAGCACTACGGGCACACGTATACAGGAGAGATGCTACAAGTAACAGAGTAGGTGGGGAAGGCGACAAAACTCAGAAGCATTTCCTTTGGAAACGACGGGCTTTCGTTGCTAAAAAAATAATGACACACGGGTGTGGACCAAATTAGAGCCAGCCAGGTCAACCTATCATTTTTAAAATATAAAAAAAATGTACCACAAAATGTTTCATTTATTTTTAATTCTTCAAATATTTTTAATTTTAAATTTGAAATTGCATTTTGTTATTAGGATGTCATTTATTTGAAATGTATACGACAATTCATAGGGACTTTACAACTGTAAAATTCCTCAATTTTTAATCAACTGGACCAGTGACATTACCTTGTATTTGATTGTATCATGTTACATCCAATGTGAATGATTTTGTGAACACGCGTTGTTGTTTCATGCACCGACCATTATGAGCATCATCCCTGCAAAATGTTTATATATACCAACCTTAGGTTTAAATGATTCTCAAAACATTGCACGTACATAGCAGCCTGTGGTGTAATGTATTAAGGTGTTTCAAAACGTCCAATGGAACGGATGGAACACAGGTTCGATACTCAGCAGCATACAACAACTTTTTGTATTTTTCATTTGTGTGTTGTTCTCTTTTATGAAAGAATTTCTATGGCTGTATTTTTTGGTCTGGTAAGCGAATAATCCTTTGCGGCTATCGAAAGACTTTTCCAATTCAACAATTTTTGATATTACAATTAAAGAAAGTTTCCTGTAAAGTGGTCAAAGTTGCTAAGAGGTTTACAATAAACAAAATAACTTACGTTTATTAATTCTATATTTATGGCTGAAATATTGGAGCGAAACGAAGCACAGTCACAATAAAAAAAAATAAAATTGTTTTGTTTGCCATAAATACGATCCAAACATTTTATTTCCATTATGTTTGTTCCAACTCCATTTGAATTTAATCTTCACACAAACAAATAATTCATTTTCCGTAAAATAAATGTTCGACAAGTAAAGAAAAAGAATTTGTTTATGATAAAATTACGTATTTAATTGAGATTCCATTGCAGGATATTGTCCGGCTTTAGACCATTGTGTATTGCTTTCTATTCAAAGATAAATATAGCAAAAACATTTTAATGTCAGCAAAAGTGTGTTCTTGCTAGTAGCATTTGACTGGTTTCCCGTATCGCGATTTCAATTTCGACCAAGATATATAGCGGGAGGTGTCAAATGGATCATTTTGCTTTACAACTATTCCAACTAGAGTAGGTTGTAAAGCACACATCTGAATATGACCAGGGCTCTTTTAGACGACTTGATTCATAAGCGCAATAGAAAACAAACCAAATATTACTTCCCTTATTCAAATCCAACTTATCCAACGATGCCAATAGCAACAAACACAAATATCTTTTGCAAAACTCCTTTATTCTTCGCATGGCGATGTTTAAAAATGGTCACATTCCGGGTTTAACAATACTCAACCGAGCTGCTCAACATACCGAATGCTCTTTGTTTAATCAAAACAAAAAAGGAAAAAATGTTTTGTGTGAGATATATGCCAGTGGCGAGTACATAATTGACGAGTGATTGACCAGTGACGAGTACATAATTACAATACATAAAAAATTTTGTGAATTTTAAAGTATTTCTTTTGTATAAAATATTAACCTTATAATTTGCATTTATTTTCAGGTACGTCTTTTAAATATCCTTATCGGATTTAACTTAGCTTTTAGATATATGTATCGATATGTAAGTATTGTTCATTATCCTTTCCTTAGCTAATTAACAAGTCTCAGTTGCCGAAGCAACATTTAATATGATTATGTATTAAAGACTTGGTAAAAAATTTAAAATACACACTTTACAACATAGGCTTCGTAAGTTCTTCGCTGACCACACTTTTTTCGGAGTTGGTCATTCACAATTGCCAAATGATTTATGTTTAGTTTCATTATGCTTCTATTCATTTCACAATGAATAAACTTTTTGCTGGCAATCCATTTTTTAAACAAAATGGCAAATCCTTATATTTATATTAAAGCTAAATTGTTGGCAAAAACCTAACAAAAATCCGATTTATACCTCGTTAAGATATTGAAAATCTAAGGATTCTGGGATTTAGTAGGGTTGACAGACATAGTTTGTGTTATGGCTATCCACACATTTTAAGATCAATTTATAATAAGTAGAAAGATTTATTCGGCCCGAACTTTGCATCCCCACCACTTCGAATATATATATAAACCATATTTCCTTATAGTACGGTGAAAAATGAATCATTTATGAACCCATAGCTGCTATATCTAAATATAGCCCGATCTTCACCATATTCAGGAAGGCTATGTAAAGTTCTAACAAAAATTTGAGTACCAAATTCGTCGGTTAGAAATGCATCTACCGACCTCATAACATCATAATTTTGTTGAAATCGGACAATAAATGCGCCTTTTATAGGTACAAGGCTTTATAGCGGAAGATCAGGAATCTGGGCCTATAATGAGCAAAAATTTCAAAGAACCTAACACAGCCCAATGTGTCAAATTTCAGTGAAATTGGGTTATAAACTTGCTTTTATGTTTCCAAGAATTTAAATGGGGAATCAGTATATATGAAAGCTATATCTCAATATAGCCCAGTCTTGACCATGCTCGATACGAATATCGAGGTTCTTAACGCAACTCATTGTGCCAAATTGCAGAAAATTTGGTTAATAAATTCATCTTTTATGTGTCTAAAACCTTAAATCGGGGGATCGGTATGTGTGGCAGCTACATCCAAATCTGAACCGATCTTGCATTCATTGATATGTGAGAAGTTCGTCCCTAAATCAGACTGCTCTCATTAATATATGAGAAGTTTGCCCCTGTTCCTTAGTAGAATATTCGTGTTTAATGGACCCAAGACATTAAACTGAGAGATTGGTCTATATGGAGCTATGTCCAAATAAATACCAATTTGCTCGGAGCGAATACCAAGGATCCTAACGATACTCATTGTGCTTAATTTCAGCAAAATCGGTCAACAAATTCACCTTTTATGGGCCTTAAACCTTAAATCGGGAGCTGGGTATATATGACAGCTATATCCAAATCTAGACCGATCTGGGCCGTATTGAAAGGCTTAGCACAACTCGTTATCCCAAATTTCAGCGAAATCGGACAATAAATCAGCCTTTAATGGACCCAAGTCCTTAAATCGAGAGATCGGTTTATATGACAGCTATATCCAAATCTGGACCGATCTGAACCGTATGGAATAAGGACGTCGAGAGTTCAAACATTACTCACTGTCCCAAATTTCAGCGAAACCCGTCAATAAATGGGCGTTTATTGAACCCAACATCGATCTAATGGACCTAAGATCTTAAATCGGCAGATCGGTCTATATGGGTGCTATATCAAGATATAGGCCCCATATATTCGAAATTAACCCATCCAAATGGAAAAAAGAAGAGTTTCAGCTCTACATTTCTACTTTTAAATACTGTAGCGAGCTCTTCAAGAGACAAACGGACGGATGTACATGGCTAGATCATCTTTGATTTATACGACGATCAAGAAAATATATATTTTAAAGAGCCTGAAGTGGATATTTCGATGTGTTGCAAACGGAATGACAAAATAAACATACCCCATCCTTCGGTGGTGGTTATACAAACTTAATGTACCATAGAATAGACTTTTAGGCCAGTGTACGCCAAAGTACCCACTGTAGTTTTACCGACGCAGAAAAACAGAAACATGCCAGAAACGTGTTAAGATTTGAAGTAAACTCATTACAAAGAACAACAAAAGTTAACAAAAACAGAGACAGAGATAGGAGCCGGGGAAGCTACGAATACATTTTGTGGTTAAAGATCAATTGGCACACGCCAAACTGGTTCTTTGGGACCTTCCAATGCTAACAAAAGCAGCCATCAAATTTAATGTAGTCGTCGTCATCGTTGTCAATGTTCACAAACAGAAGAGTCCGGGTTTTATTAAGTTTGGCTTGGTTTTCCTTCAAATGTGGACCCACCTTAGTCCCAATGGTGGGGAGTCATCAATGCGGTAAATTTTGTCTAAGTGTTTATGACAATTGTTCGTGTTGTGTGCCGCTATTCGGTGTGTATGTTGTATTTGTTTTTTCTTTACCATTGATTTTCAGCGAATGCGCTCTAGGTAATGTGTGTGCATTGAGAGCTAGTCTATGGCCTAATGAATTTTCAATTACTCGCAGTGGTTATGGCCTGCGTTGAATGCTGCCAAGTCTCCAGAGACATAGGTGACAGTTGTGATATACGAGTATTAGAAAAGCTTATGTTGTTAGTGCCTCCGGTATAGGAGTTCTTATTTTATTATGGATTTTGATGGTTGACAAAGGAGTGGCATTAGTATTGGATAGAACATTAAAAATGAGCAGAGAGACATGGTATTGTGTACGAAACAGTCTTTTGATTTGTTAAATTTAACCCATTGGCGATGGTGATAGCTAAGATTAATTGAATTTCAAGCAAAATTAGAGGGTTTAGCTAACAATTCATATAATTTTAAAACTCAACTACTGACACAAAGTTCGAAATTCATTATACACAGAAAAAAATAAAAATCGACTTCTATCAGGAAATTAATTGACACTTTTAATTTTTAATTGGATCTGCTACAGTCAATCGAAATTGGGAAACATTTAATTCAACAAGTAAACACGTATTAAGTTAGGCTGGGCCGAATCTTGAGAACCCTTCACCATGGATTGTGCTAAAAATATACAAAAATTAACTTAGTTGATGGGCACGTTAAGTACACAATTTCCGCCAAGACAACCAAAAATTTAAGCTTCTTGGGACCGTAAAGACTGATCGGTACTATATCAGGTCATGTACTGATTTGGACCATACTTACCATGGATGTTAGAAGTCATAACAGAACACTAGTGAAAGCATTTCATCCCTATCAGATAGCAAATGCGCTTCCAGTTTATCAAGATCTCAAAGCAAGAGATCGGTTTATATGGAAGCCATATCAGGCGATGGATTGATTTGGATCACACTAGCCACGGTTATTGTAAGTCGTAACAGAAATCTACATGCAAATAAATTGTATAATAACTGCGGCTTCCAGGGGTTTAAGTTATCAAATCGGAAAACCGGTTTATATGGAAGTTGTATCATGTTATATATCGATTTGGATCGTACTAAGCATGGTTGTTGGAAGTTCTAAATATGGTTTTGCATTTCCCGGCTTTTTACGATCTCGATTAAACGGCAATAAAAATGTTAATTCCCGACGTTTCCTGGAATTTCCGGTACATTTTGTTCTTCTATTTCCATAACCATCAAAATTGAAAAGAGGTTGACCAAATCTTGTTTACATATAAGTCAAATATTTTGGCCTCAAACATTATATTAATTGAAATTACCCTTGAATTTTTTTATGAATTTTTTGACGATTATTTTCGGCTAAAGGTTAAGCCTAGTACTGACTTCATTCCCAGCGAAAATGCCTATTAAACTATTGTGAAATTCGATTATCTTTGTTAGAACACAAACGTCAAACAAGAACACACAACAAAGACAACAGTATAGAAGCAGAGTTGATTCGGCCCATTTCGTGAGCATTTAATTACATTTGCAATTAAAATTGTGGGAAACATATCCTGATGCAGCGACATATCGCTACTATTTTGCTCATAGAACTCAGTACCACTTGTACGGAATGTGGTCGCATTATCTTTATTTTTTTGTAAGTTTTGACAGTTATTCCTGTGAAAAGTCGAAGTCAGTACTAGGCTTTAAGGATAACAATTTCCATTTCAATGTTAAATTAAAAATTTTACAGCCCATACCATACTGATAGAAAAAATACGTTGGATCATGCACCAAAGTGTCATTACCATACACAGCCGTTGTTGGAAATATTGTTAACAAGCGTTGTTTCATGCACCGACCGTTGTGAACATCATCCCAACAAAATGTGTATGTATAGCAACCTTAAGTACAAATGAATTAAAAACAAGTAAGAGCGTGCTAAGTTCGGCCGGGCCGAATCTTATATACCTTCCACCATGGATCGCATTTGTCGAGTTCTATGCGCTGCATCTCTTTTTAGGCAAACAATGAATATTGAATAAGAAGTGTTATGCTATTGGAGCTATATCAAGTTAAAGTCCGATTCGGACCATAAATGAATGCTGAACTTTGTAGAAGTCATTGTGTAATATTTCAGTTCATTCGGATAAGAATTGCGCCTTGTAGGGGCTCAAGAAGCAAAATCGAGAGATCGGTTTATATGAGAGCTGTATCAAGCTATTGATCGATTCAGACCATATTAGACACGTATGTTGAAAGTTATGAGAAAAGCGTTTGTACAAAATTTCTGCCAAATCGGATGAGAATTGCGCCCTCTAGAGGCTGAAAAAGTCAAGATCCCGGATCGGTTTATATGGCAGCTATATCAGGTTATGGACCGATTTGTGCCATACTAACAAAACACCTCATGCAAAATTTCAGCCAAATCGGATCGGTTAATATGACAACTATATCAGATTATGAACTGATTTGAATCATACTTAGCACAGTTGTTGAAAGTGATACCAAAACACCACGTGCAAAATTTTAGTCAAGTGGGACTATAATTGCGCCCTCTAGAGGCTCAAGAAGTCAAGGCCCATTTATATCCCAACCGACCTGCACTAATAAAAAGTATTTCTGCAAAATTTCAAGAGCCTAGCTTTACTCCTTTGAAAGTTTGCGTGCTTTCGACAAACAGACGGACGGACATGGCTAGATCGACTTAAAATGACATGACGATCAAGAATATATATACTTTATGGGGTCTCTGACGCATATTTCGAGGTGTTACAAACAGAATGATGAAATTAGTAAACCTCCATCCTATGGTGGAGGGTATAAAAAAGTGTTTTGAAAATAGGCGGCTTTAGTGCAATGTGGTAAAGCGTTTGTACAATAAATATTCGATGGAATGAAATGAATACAGGTTCGATACTTAGCAGTACAAAAAAACTATTTGCAATATTTAAAAATAATTCTGCACTAGACGTTGTCAGAAGGTGAACTGGTGTGGACGTTTATGGTTGATCTGATAACATCTGTGTGTTGTTTCACTTTTCTGAACGAACGTGGTCAATTTGTGACCGCCGTGCTAAAAAATTTTTATGGGTTTAGCTGAAATACGACTTACTAAGCTTAAATAAAAGTAATATAAGCCCCATAATGAAAGAGTATCCATTATTAAAAGTTATCACCTTTTCACTCAATTCTTTTATTGAGTGCTCAACTTGAGAAGGCGTTTGCAATTTCGTTTTCATTTCATGGAGTAAATTCCTTTCGAATTAATGTCGCAATACTTTGTCGTTTCCAATCGTACAGCAATGGGTAGTGATACACTAACTTAATAACTCTGTTCATAAGATTCGTATGTTGGAAGGACGCATCTTTCGAACGGATAAAACTATCCACTCCAAATTTAGCAAAAAACTATTTTTTATTGATGTTGGTCGGTCCAAAAATCATCGATATCGTTATTAGTATTGTTAAACTTTACACTTCAACTATTTTGTTTAACTTCATGTGTTCACCCTCATTAAAAGCGACAATTAAGAGATCATCTTGAAGATAACAGGAAGTTTTCCAGCCTTTTTTCAATTTATTAGGAGAACATTTTTTAAATTTCTTAAAAAAAATATTAAGCTCTATCAGAATGACCATATTGTTAATACCCGTTTTCCCGGATAAAAATGTAAAATTTTCCCAGGAATTCCCGTCTTTGAAAAGGCGTGGGGAATACCCCATGTAACAGACCATTATGTGCAAAATTTCAACCAAATCTGATAACAATTGTGGCCTCCAAAGGCACAAGATGCCAAACCGGGCAAATGTTCAGCGAAAACGGCCAAAAATTACGACTTCTAAGGGCCCAAGAAGTGAAATCAGGGGATCTGTTTATATGGGGCCCACATCCAAAAATATATACATTTGATGGGATCGCAGATCAAAACTTCGAATTCTTATAAACGAAATGCATCAATTATGAACCCATAGTAGCTATATATTATTATAGTGCGATTTCCACCATATAAAGGAAGGCTGTGTAAGGGTCAAACACAATTCATTTTACCACATTCATCGGTTAACAATGCACCTTTTATGGGCCTAAGAATTTAAATCGGCAGATAGGTATATGTATTGGGTTGCCCAAAAAGAAATTGCGGATTTTTTAAAAGAAAGTAAATGCATTTTTAATAAAACTTAGAATGAACTTTAATCAAATATACTTTTTTACACTTTTTTTCTAAAGCAAGCTAAAAGTAACAGCTGATAACTGACAGAAGAAAGAATGCAATTACAGAGTCACAAGCTGTGAAAAAATTTGTCAACGCCGACTATATGAAAAATTCGCAATTACTTTTTGGGCAACCCAATATATGACAGCTATATCCAAATATAGAACGATCTGAACCATATAGAAAACGAATGTCGAGGAGCTTAACACAGCCCATTATGAGAGATTTTAACGATATCGAGTAATGAACTTGCTTTTATTGTTCCAAGAACTTAAATCGGGACGTCGGCACATATGTCGAATATGTATATAGCTCGATCTTGGCCATACTCGGAACGAATGTGGAGGGTCCTAACGCAACTCATTGTAACTTAAATTAAAAATTAAAGAGAAATCGGTTAATAAATTCACTTTCTGTGCGTGTTTGCCGCAATGGCAGATTCTCATTTCTTTGAGAGCCTGCCTGATTTAGCAGATGTAAACATTTGCAAGTAGTTGTGCTTTTTAAAGCGATCTTGATGGTTAAACAGTAGGAACTAGAAAGCATCTTCCTTCTTCTGTCCCTGTGGTACGAGTATCACAATGGACGAAAACGTCTTAATGAGTCTGATGGCAGACTACCACTCATTTGTAACCTAACATTGATGGGCCTAAAACCTTAAATCGGGAGATCGGAATATGAGACAGCTATATCCAAATCTAGACAGATCTGGGCCGTATTGAACAGGAATATCGGGAAGCCTAACAAAACTCGCTACACCAAATTTCTATTATGGGCATAAAACCTTAAATCGGTATATATGACAGCTATATCCAAATCTGGACTGATCTGGGCCAAATTACATTTAAACTTTGTGATGCCTAACATAACTTACTATCCCAATTTTCAGCGAAATCGGACAATAAATGGGCCCAAGACTCCAAATTAAGAGATCGGTCTATATGGCACCTATATCGGAATCTGAACCGATCTAGGCCCCATTGAACAAGGATGTCGAGAGGCCTAATAAAACTCATTGTCTCAAATTTCAGCAAAATCGGATAATAAATGTAGCTTTAATGGGCCTAAGGCAGATCGGTCTATAATCTGTCTATGGACAAAAAAGAATCTGTTCAAAGTTTAAGCACAATATCCCTATTTTTAAAGAATTCAACAGACAGACGGATAAATGGACAGATGGACCGAGGGGCGGACATGGCTAGGTCGTCATAGATTTTTATGACGAACAAGAATATATACACTTTATAGAGTCGGAAATTGGTATTTCGATGTGTTGCAAACGAAATGATAAAATGAACATACCCCCCATCCTTTGTTGGTGGGTAAAAATGAAACGTAATATTGAATTTTCTAATAAGGAATTGACAACTTCTTTTTATACCCACCACCATAAGATGGAAGTATACTAATCTAGTTACTCGTTTGTAGTACCTTCAAATGTTCGTCTAAGACCTCATAAAGCATAATATATTCTTAATCGTCTCGACGTTCGGAGTCGACCTAGTCATGTCCATCCATCCGATTGTCGAACTCACGAAAGCATATTGCTAGCCGCTTGAAATTTCGCACAGATACTTACTATTGATGTAGGTCGTTAGGGATTGCAAATAGTCCGTATCGGTTCAGATTTAGATATAGCTCTCATATAAAACGGTCTCCCGATTTGAATTCTTGTCCATATAAACCGATCTCTAGATCATCCTTGTTCGGCTCCTCGAAGCTTTAACTTTTGCTTTTTTTACAGAAGTTTGTTATGTAGAAGAATATTATGAACTTCAACTAAATTTATTTTGCATACATTTTTAGCGGAATCCATGGTGGAGAATTCCCAAGATTCGGCCCGGCCGAACATAGCACGCTTTTACTTTTTTTTTTTTTTTTTTAAATAAAACCCAAACCATTTGAGATATTTCAAAAATTTTATTTTCGGCCTGAAGTACAGTCAAAACATTTATGAATGGAACTTGACTTCGTTCATATGGCCATTGCGGCCACGTTAGCATCTGTCCATGTATAAACACAATTATCAACGACTCGGCCATAAATTTCAGTCGAAACGTTCGATATTTCCCATTCAATGTTGGCTCTTAGCTCTTCCAACGTCTTCGCCTTGTTGGCATAGACCAATGAATCATCAAATCGCACGAACGAGGCGGCCGATCGACTGGGCCATTTCTTGACGTAACATGTTCATCAATCTTACTTTTCAATAAATCGATTGTAAAGTGTGCTGTGTGGCTTGTGACTTCGTCCTGTTGAAACAACACGTCATCCAGGTTCATATTTTCCAATTTAGGCCAAAAAATAATCAGTGAGCATGGTGCGATGGCGTTTTCCTTTCACGGCAACGTGGAAATTGGCATTGTCGACGGATAAGTATGGCCCAATGACGCCGCCAGCATACAAACCGCACCAAACAGTTATTTTTGGGGATGAAGTGTTGATTCGTGAAGCACATGCGGATTTTCACGATCAATGACGCATATTTTGCTTACTGGCGAACACATTAACCTAAAAATGAGCTTCGTCACTAAGTTAATGTTATTGGGATAAATGCTCTTAAAGAGCAGTCACCGACTCCGAATTCCAGTAGTACATTTGTATGATTTGCAGACATTGTGCGTTCGTGTACTTTGCCATGGTGAACATATTGAGTTTACTGAATAAATTGACAGTGATAGTTCGATGATTAGCATTAGAGTGCGGTCAGAAATTAAATTCAAAGTTGTCAAGTCCCTATTGGTAAACACTTTATAAAATAAACAAGTAAGAGAGTGCTAAGTTCGGCCGGGCCGAATCATATCTATTTGTCGAGTTCTTTGCGCAGTATCTCTTTTTAGGCAAACAAAGAATAATGAATAAGAACTGTTACACTATTTAAGCTGTATCAAATTATAGTCTGATTCGGACCACAAATGAATTAAATGCTGAGCATTGCAGACGTCATTGTGTAATTTTTCAGTTCATTCGGATAAGAAGTGCGCCTTGTAAAAGCAAAATCGGGAGAACGATTTATATGGGAACTGTAGCAAGCTATAGATCGATTCAGACCATATTGCACACGTATTTGTGCTTAATCGGATGAGAAGTTCGGTTTATATTTCAGCTATATCAGGTTATGTACCGATTTGCGCCATACTAAGCACAGTTATTGAAAGTCATAACTAAACACCTCACGCAAAATTTTAGCCAAATCCGATGATAATTGCGCCCTCTAGCGGATCAAGAAGTCAAGATCCAAGATCGGTTTATATGGCACCTATACCGATTTGGACCATACTTTGCACAAATGTTGGAAATGACACAAAAACACCACGTGCCATATGACACCCAAATCGGATGAGAATTGCGCCCTCTAGAGGCTCAAGTCAAGTCAAAACCCCATACCGGTTTATATTGCAGCCATATCAGGTTATGAACCGACTTTGACCAAACTCAGCACAGTCGTTGGAAGTCATAATAAAACATCTCATGCAAAATTACAGCCAAATCGGATTAGAATTGCGCCTTCTAAAAGCTCAAGAAGTCAAGACCCAAGATCAATTTATATGGCAGCTATATCAGGCTATGAACCGATTTTGACCATACTTAGCACAGTTGTTGTAATCGATATCAAATATCGACGTGCCAAATCGGACGGGAATGGCGCCCTCTAGAGGCTCAAGAAGTCAAGACCCACGATCAGTTTATATGGCAGCTATATTAAAACATGGACCGATTTGGCCCATTTACAATCCCAATCGACCTACACCTATAAGAAGTATTTATGCAAAATTTCAAGCGGCTTGCTTTACTCCTTCAAAAGTTAGTGTGCTTTCTACAGACAGACGGACGGACATAGCTAGTTCAACTTAAAATATCACGACGATCAAGAATATATATACTTTATGGGGTCTTAGAAGCATATTTTGAGGTGTTACAAACAGAATGACGAAACTAGTATACCTACGGTGGAGGGTATAAAAACTAAATAAAATAAAATGGAAGAGTAAAATACTATATGTGAAATTCGATGCAATAGATACTCGCCCACAAAGCAGTGCAATGGATTTACTTTCGTAGCAAAAATTTGTTGCCTGTTCAACAGTAAAACGTGTTCAATATTTTAGCCGATTTCGTAGTTGGAACAGCAGATATTGTTTATAGCAGACTGAAATGTTTGCTTGAACAGCAGCCCTTTGTGTACTGAAACAGTATTCGTGCCTGCTTTCCCATTGTCAGCGGACAACAACTGTCGTTTTTAGCAAACATTTTTGCTATTTTTGCTACATTTGAAGTTCAATCACAAAGTTCTTGAGTCAATTAATTCTTAATAAAACACATAATTAGTGTCATTCAAATTTTTAATCGAAAACATTTTCTGAAAATTATTTTCTGTATACAGTCGACTCAAACCATCTTTAGTCTTTCCTCACTTTTTGTGTACGCTACACCACTGCTTTGATACACCCAGCATATGCATATGTTTACAATACTAAGTAGGGGAAATGCTAGACCCATTGCTTGGTATACAGGTCAACATAGAATGGCATCCTGATACGAATTATTATTTCCGTCTGTCTGTCTTTGTATTCTTGCATCAAAGAACAAGTCGCATCTTCTGTCTGATTGCCATCGAATTTTGCTTATCTGGACAAATGAAATATCGAATTTGATGAAGTTCCAAACTATAGATATTGAATTTTTTTGCTCACATGGAAAGTGGTGCAAGTCTACCATTTCTTTTACCTAATAAACCGAGTAAAAAAATTTTCAAGCGGATCTTTCTAGCCGAAGGGGGTTAATTAATGCTTCGTTTTTATTCAGCAACATTATACATCATGTACATTTCTTGAATCTTTGTTTTTCCTACTGTTTGCAAGATGTTTTTCGGTATGTAGTCATGTCCGTTTCTCTCATTCTGTTTCCATTTGCTTTGCAGCATTTCAACATATCAAATGTTCATTTTGTAATCTTTATGACACAACATCATACATTTTCCTTTAATTTTCCAAATCATGGCTATTAAATACCAGTAGTCAGTGGGTATCACAAAATTCCGCGTCCACACAATGCAGTTGCTCCACAATAGCATGTCTTTGGGAAGGCAAAAGAAAAAACTATCCATAGGTACATACGAGCACATACATATCGCAGCCACCAAGTTAGTTAAGGTATTTTTTCTCTGTGTTGGATAAAAACCTAAAACAGTTGTAGCAGCCAAGTAGACGAAGTGGTTGCTCGCTTATTTGTGCAATGTCATCATGATGATCATAATGATGGTGATTATCATCATTTTATATGCAACATTGGAGGCTTTGGGCGGCATAGTATCCGCATCATCAGCACCATCAATAGTATAGTTGTTCTCGTCATCAGGGTATGGAACGGCCATGGCTTTGATATGCCAGTCCATTTGTAGGCTTGAGGTTTTCATCTCCTTGAATGCTTAACCAGCTTGGCGAGGAAAAAAGAAGCCAGATACCTATCACAAAGTGGTAACTACTTGAGCACGAGCCTCACATAAATTGTTGGACACTAAGTGCTGTTCCTCTTTCTTTTACTTACCCTGTTGGATCTTTGTGGCGAACATGGCAAACATCTGTTGCTCGAAACGTCTGGTCTAGTCAGGATTTCACGTTTTTGTATGTCAGTTTTGTTTTGTTTTTCAATAATAAACTTTGATAATGTGACTTGAACTTGAAAAGTTTGCAAACAGATTGTAGTTAGTTTGTAATAAGTTTCCTTTTGGGATTCGTAATTTGATTTTAAGAATTACTCGTTTTATCTATGACAGCATGGAGTTTGTTTTCTAAGTCGTTTTTAAATCATAAAAAATGTCAACTCTTTTCCTATTCTAGAACCCTTTAAGAAGGTCATAGCCGTCTTTGACATCTAACACCTTGGTTAGGGGACACGTAATTTGATTTTTAGAATTACTCGAACCTTACTAGAACCCTTTAAGAAGTTCAAGTTGGCCTTTTTTGTGGAGATGGTTATATTGGGTTGCCCATAAAGTAATTGCGGATTTTTTAAAATAAAGTAAATGTCTTTTTAATAAAACTTAGAATGAACTTTAATCAAATATACTTTTTTTACACTTTTTTTCTAAAGCAAGCTAAAAGTAACAGCTGATAACTGACAGAAGAAAGAATGCAATTACAGAGTCACAAGCTGTGAAAAAATTTGTCAACGCCGACTATATGAAAAATCCGCAATTACTTTTTGGGCAACCCAATAGCATATTCGCCTTTGACGTTGAACCCCCGGTAAGGGATAACATTTGTAAGGTATCCAGCCATGTTCAAATTTCTCTAAGCGGCACGCCATTCGGACTTGACATTAAAAGGGGGTTTGAGAAAAGTTTCCCCTGTTCCTTAATGGAATGTTCATGGGAAAATATGAATGTGTGCTGTAGCACTTCTAACACGAGGCTTAGGTTACGTTGAAAAGAGGGTGGGGATATTAGTTCGCCCATGCTACTATGGGCATATACTTTAGCCAATAATCGTCTTGTTGTAAGCTCCAAATACTGAAAAGTAACATCGACAACAATTTAAAATCAGGAATTTCGTGCTACTAACAAAATTCCTAATTGATCTCCATAGTCGGTTCCTGACTGTTATTGTTGCAGCCAAAGCCGGGCAATGGGCATGTCGAAAAACTCCTCATCTTCACCACAGGCCCTACCCATGCCTTCACTTGCCAATATGTCCCTTTATGACACCGAAAACTATGCTGATCTCCTTATTACTTTCTTTCAGTAATAGCCCTCTGTTCTCACGATGCATGTCTCTCCATGGGATTTTCGTAGTCCTACCGACTGTTTCGCTTATTCTACGGTGTTACTAGCGCTATCGTAGCCCATACTTTTAACTTGGACTGCGTTTCCCCGAAAGCCTTCGGATCATCCAAGTTCATTGACGGCAGCCTTTTGGCCTTTACGGCCAAATCGTTCGGCACTCAAACAATTCGCATTGCCCCATACTCAAAGAAGGCGTTAACCTCTTTCTATTCGTGACCTTAGTTTTTTTGTTGTTATAGTCCCGATGGCCCGTTTGCTGTCCGTAAAAATGTTCACACTAAACGTCCACGGGTTTACACCATTATCACCACGCCACTTATACTGTGATCATGCGTGTGATCATCTCCACCTGTAGGATATAATGATCAGATCTCAGTCTCTGAATTCTCAATGTAGACCCCCAGGCCCACTCTCTTCGCTAGCTTTGATCCA
This sequence comes from Stomoxys calcitrans, assembly GCF_963082655.1. Classification (NCBI taxonomy): domain Eukaryota; kingdom Metazoa; phylum Arthropoda; class Insecta; order Diptera; family Muscidae; genus Stomoxys; species Stomoxys calcitrans. The sequence continues at coordinate 51,895,008 of NC_081555.1, read as the reverse complement.
TTCTGTGGCAATACCACAGATCTGTGCATTCGATGTCAAGTGTGGTCTCAGGTATCCGATCCGAAACCTCTTCCATTTGTTATATTGCTCCTATCCTCTATCCATTCTCCCATCGCCAAAGGCCTCATAACCGCTGTGGCTGCCTCACACTTAATCTGAATGTCTATGGGTTGGATATCTAGAATAGTCTCCAGGGCCCTTGCGGGAGTGGTCTTCATCGCACGGCCTATGGCAAGACAACATGTTCTCTGAACGTATTTAACCAAACTACTGAAGCCCAAGTAAGTATTGGTCTAATAAGGCAGACATCATTTTGAGCCTACGAGCATTCTACATGGTGCCCCAAACCGTCAATCTTTCTCGATATGCTCCCGATAGTCCACTCTGGGTAAACATTGAGACCCCTAGGTCTAGTCCAGTTGTATGCCATCTCCAGGACTCTTTTGACCTTTTGCATACATCAGCTATACTATGAATCCCTGCCCTTTAGAAGTATTATACATCATCTGCGTAGTAGTCATCATCCGTTATGTCATGGAGCCCACAATTAATCCACCTTTTCCTTAGCATATGGTTTTTCCAGTCTGTAAGAACCCGATCCACCCCTACTGGTTTAAGGATTGGATCAGCATGCTGGCCCTCACGTTTGTTAAAAGCCCACCTGGTCTCAATGCACACTGCCAATGTCTTGGTATCGAAGGATTCTTCTATTCTGCCCAACCTTGCGCGGCGCAGTCTTCACCACAATACGTTCCAGGGTTTTGTGTAGAAAGGACGTAAGGTTTATAGGTCTGTAGGCCTTTAGTGTTACATAACTTGCCTTGTCGGGCTTGGATATAAATACCAAATATGGAAGTTCTGGCCACGCTGGTATCGCCGGAATTATTCGAACAGATCCGGTTGACTTTAAATTGTTGGAAGCTCCTCTAGTCTTCCCTTAGCACTATCTTCAAAAGACCCCACTATTGCAGTCGAAATCCTATTGACATTGTCATTAATTTATTTTAGCTTGGACAATATAAATTTTCTTGCCCAAGTCTTTTCCTGCGTGGCAAAAGAAAATTTGCCCATGAACATTCCATTAAGGAACAGTAGTCTTTTTTTCCAGTTTGTTTTCGCCTTGTTCAGGAGCTTTTCGAAGTTATCGATGGCCGTGCTATTGTATTGTAGCGATGGACAGAGAAGGAGTGCTCCGTGGAGATCCTTCAATCTTGAACCTCATCCATTGGATTTTCCGAACAAATTGTCACACCTTATGGGTGATTCCGATAAAACTCCATATATAAAGAGACATAACAGAAATTTTCGAGCCAAACATTGTGAGGATCGGTTCAAAATTATCGAATTATTGCAGTACTAGTCAAAATCGGAAGGTCTTGGGTCCACAAAAGGCGCCTTTTTTGTCCGGTTTCGCCGAAATTTGGGACAGTGAGTTGTGTTAGGCTCTTCGACATCTTACTGCAATTTGGCCCAGATCGGTTTAGATTTGGATATAGCTGCCATATAGACCGATCTCTCGATTTTAAGTCTTGGCCCCTTAAAAGACGCATTTATAATCCGATGTCACCGAAATTGGTGACTGTGAGATACGTCAGTGTTTTCGACATCTTTCTTCAATTTGGCTCAGATCGGTCCAGATTTGAATATAGCTGCCATATGGACGGTTCTCTCGATTTAAGGTCTTGAACCCATAAAAGACGCGTTTATTGTCCACTTTCGCCGAAATTTGGGACAGTGAGTTGTGTTAGGCCCTTCGAAATGCCTCTTCATTTGGCTCAGATCGGTTCAGATTTGGATATAGCTGCTATATAGACCGATCTCTCGATTTTAAGTCTTGGCCCCATAAAAGTCGCATTTGTAATCCGATGTAGCCGAAATTTGGGACAGTGAGTTTTGTAAGGCTTTTCGACATCCGTGTCGTATATGGTTCGGATTGGCCTATATTTGGATATGGCTACCAAAAAGACCAATATTTTGTTCTACAAAATTGAACAATGACTTGAATTTATTAGACCACTCAATTTCCGTGCCAAATTTGGTCCAAATTGGACCATATTCGATATAGCTGCTATGAAGGCATACATTATGCATTTTCACCGCACTATGACGAAAGGTGGTTTGCATATATACTCGAGGTGGTAGGTATCTAAAGTTCGGCCCGGCCGAACTTAACGCCTTTTTACTTGTTTCTAATTTTTTTAGTTTTTTTCCAATCCCCGAAACACTTCTGAGTTGGGGTCGTTGCCGCAACCATGACTCCACTGTCTCAGGAAAACAAATAATTTAAATTTTTATGACTAATAATGCAGGTCCTCGACCGAGTTCCCGTGGAATAATTGGTAGTTAACATGGTTCACGGGTCGTCCATAACGCCTGAATTAAGTAATATGGATCATTTCCTTGATGATTTTCTACATCAAAGTGTGTGTAGCCGTCTCGCTTTGGTGGAGGTTTATGTGGATAACCTCAATCAATGGTCCTCCAGGAAATGTGCTTCTTTGGATGTGATGTCTTGGGTCGATGATGGTCTCATCGTCGGCACTCTGTTCGTTAGACTGAATTGAGTTTCCTCTCACTGTACTGTCTAATGTTTCAATATAGGAGTTTTCAGAGAATCTTGAGAAAGTCGGTGATTGTCTGATCGTCGGATCCCTGATCTCCCTGATGGTTTTAATATTAGAATCTTTGCTAATCCTAATCTTCCCAATATTGAAAAAGACAGTCATGGACATGTAGAACGCCCTGCCTTTAGTCTTAGCCAAACTTGTCATGAAGACTTGGTCAAAGCCCACCACAAGGAGAGTGCCATCCTTCATCTCCTCGTTGTGAACGACCTCCCATTTCTCCGCGACCAAACCTTGGTTTTCCTTGCAATCTATCGTGAATTTCCAATCCCATTCTTTGGTGAAGGCCTTCGCCTTTGAGAACCGGTGGGTGCCCACATTTCTAGCCACGTCGAACTTTGCGTCCTCCTAGAGAGTGGGGATACTTCCAACTAGCTTTTTGAATTAAAGATTGTGCAAATCAAGCAATCAAGTCAATCCTGGGACTGCATCAATAGAGGTCTGCACAACTCCGGCCGTTGGTTATAAGAAAACAAAAGAGGTTCTCAGTTTACAACTGATGTCATTAGTTCTTTTATACCAAGATGTGTACTAATCATAAATGTTTTTGTCTTTTGTCAAATGTTCAATGACAGAACAAATGAGCTAGTAACCCCCAATCATATCAGTTTACTTTTGACGAAGACATTTTTCTAAATTTATCCTTTGCACTTATAGCCCAATTTGAGTTAGAGCCTAAAAGTAATTAACTCGTCGTATGAAGGATGTCCATTCCAAGGAAAGGATATTCCTAAAAGCAGAGCTAAGAGTTAATCAAAAACAAATTTAATAGCCAACAACATTTCTATAAAAACCCGAATATTTTGTTCATATTTTCGTAAAACATATTCGTGGTATTTGCAAAAAGAAACAAAAACCACAGGAACGCACAATACACGAACAACGACATCAGCGATACACAGTTGTGGTGCTCACAGCATCCAAAGACTTTGATGGACAGAGGTTTTTTGGTAACAAAAGACGCACGTGTGCTTGGCTCGTTCCAAGTAAATGGGTAAAAAAGGTTGCTGTTGTCTTTATATTTCAACTCAAAGCCTTAAACATAAAATAAAACAAAAAAAAGAAAACATAACCTTCTTTGACCGAGAAAATCCTTAGTCCAGCGAACACAGACAGAAAGAAGTTTCCAATTTCGCCTGGGACATAGGAAGATACTGCAGGCCAGAATAAACATAAAAACATCATGTAAAGCGCGAGTAAATATGGCTTTAGTCCAAAACCAGTTTCATTTTTATGCTGTTCTTTTTTACGATTCTTACGCCTCGTGAAGAGGAGTTGTACTCTGGTGAACCAAAATAGGTATGTACTACAACATTTTACAATATTTCTTGGAAATTTATGTTTACGTTGTGCTGCTGTGGCTGTTCTTCTTTATTTTGCCATTTTCAACGCATAAAAGCCCTGAAATAAATAAACATTGAAACAAAATAGAGAAAATCACTGCAAAAGCGCAAACTTTTACGAAGAAACGAAAAGAATAATAGGAATAGCACACTTGTATATAAAACATACTGGGATCGATGGCTAAAAAACGAATATCTTGTAAAACAGCCAAAAAGAGGGAGTTCTTGAACTTCACAAAAAAATACAACATTGTCGTTGAGAAGAAAGAGTTTTACATGGCTTTTGTAACTTGTGTGTCTTGCAATAGATGCGGGCGCGAATTACTCGTGTGTCGATTTCCTCCGATTGGCTCACTCTTCTTAATTCTGTTTAAGGCCTCTATTTGATGGAAATTAGAGATGTTCGATCACAATCTCGAAATCTGTAAGCCATACGTTTTAGGTAAACGTTTTGTTGAAAATTTGCTTGAATTATGCCACGTTGTTTTCACACTTGACCCCAAATTATTACTGAATATGCTAGACTAAGTTCTAAAAGGTTTACCTAAGCTGGAGGCATCCCCAAACCATGGTGTTACCTCCATCAACTGCTGAAATAATATTTTTCTTTTTTGGACCATACGAGTCAAAAATGTTGCATTTTGAATCATCAGCTAGTTAAAACATTTTCCCGAAAGGACGTTGAAGCCTCTAAGCGTTGTGTGGCAAACTATTGGGTTGCCCAAAAAGTTATTGCGGATTTTTTAAAATAAAGTAAATGCATTTTTAATAAAACTTGGAATGAACTTTAATCAAATATACTTTTTTTACACTTTTTTCTAAAGCAAGCTAAAAGTAACAGCTGATAACTGACAAAAGAAAGAATGCAATAACAGAGTCACAAGCCGTTGAAAAAATTTGTCAACGCAGACTATATGAAAAATCCGCAATTACTTTTTGGGCAACCCAATAATTACAATTAATTTTGCTGCTTTTCATACCCACCACCAAAGAATGGAGCGTGCACTATTATAGTCATTCCATTTGTAATACCTCCTAATATTGATCTGGGACCCCATATAGTACGAACGTAACCCAAAAATCTGAGCAGATCAAGCCATGTCCATACGCCCCACTAACGAAATCGCGATAGCTTTCCAACGAGTTAAGATATCCGCTTATAGTTTTGCGAAAATATTTCTTATTGATGTAGATCGTTGGGGATGTAAATGACCAATAACGGTTCCGATTGGGACATAGTTTCCATATATAATGATCCAGAGATTTGACTCCTTGAGCACCTAGAAACCGTAATTGTTGTCCGATTTGGCTGAAATTTTATACGTATTTGTTTATTATGACTTCCAATAACCGAGCTGACGGTCCATATCGGTTTATAACCTGATATACCTCGCTTAGAAACTGATTTTCTGATTTGGCAACTTAAGCCTCTGGAACCACAATTGTGTATCCGACTTCTTGAAATTTCGCTCGTAGTGTTTTTTATGTTTTCCAATGGTATGGTTAGGTTAGGTTTAAGTGGCAGCCTGCCATCAGACTCACTTAGACGTTTTAGTCCATTGTGATACCACAGGAACAGAAAAAGGAAGATGCCTGCTAGTTCCTACCGTTGAACCATCCAGATCGCTTTAACAAGCCCAACAACTTCCAAATGGAACCTAAAGTGGAACACCTTCTGACTGACAGTGCGGGACACACACAGAAGGTGTTCTATAGTCTCTTTCTCTTCGATATCCTCATAGCTTCTGCAAAAGTCGTTGCTGGCAATCTTCAGTCTGTCAGCATGTTTTCCGATTAGACAGTGACCAGTCATGACGGACACAATGGCTGTATAGTTTAGGCCACATAGTTTTGGAATGCTCACAGCCCCCTCTTTATGATCATCTATCATTCGTAGCCCTTCGGGCCTGATCCTGAAAACTTAGCTCACATGTCGCTAGAGGCATACCCACAGATTCCAGTTTCCCTGGAATGTGTAAGGTAGTTCTTGGTCTCAAAAGTTCGTCTGCCTTACAATTCCCTGGAATATTTCTGCGGCTCGGCACCCAGAACATGTGAATTTCGAACTGTTCAACCATCTCGTTTAGAGATCTGCGACCGTCGAGGGCGGTTTTTGTGTTCAGAAATACGTTTTCCAGGAATTTAATGGCTGCCTGGCTGTCTGAGAAGATATTTAAGACAATCGTCGTTAAAACATTATATCTTAGCCATTCCGCCACTTCCTTAATTGCAAGGATTTCCTCTTGTTACACACTGCAGTGGTCCGATAACCTTTTCGATATGACCAGTTCTAGATCTTTAGAGTACAACCCAAAGCCCTGGGTCTAGTTTGGAACCATCTGTATAGAAGTGTATGTAACTTCTATTACCAGGAATATCGTAGTTCCAATCGGTTCTATCAAGAATAGTAGTACAGTACTTTTTTTTACATTCAGTGCATTAGATGGTATCGTCCTCAGTGCGGCTGTGACGCACAAACAAACCAACCTTTGGATCCAGTTGAGTATTGAACAGTAGGTGGACTTTCGAAGCGCCGTCCACCAGACCACAATAATATATAGCATTACAGGACTGATAACTGCAGTATATACCCATTGCGTGACGCGAGGTCCAATCTCCAAACTTCTGCAAATGCCGCTCTTGCAGGTATATAGGGCAAGAATTGCCTTTCTTACCCTTTCCAAACTGTTGGATTTGAAGTTCAGTTTCCTCTCCAGCAAAATATCTAGGTATTTTGCGTTTTCCGTACATGGGATATACTTTCCTCCCAAGGAGACAGATACCACTGGAGGCAACTTTTATCTCCTGCTGAAAAGAACTACTTCTGTCTAGCACGGATTTACACCTAAATCTCTTTCGGTAGCCCACTTCGCTCTTGCACGTAGAGCTTCCTGAAGTATATAACTTTCTTTTAACCGCTATTGCCACGTCATTAGCATACGCTGCCACTTTCACACCTTTTTCTTCCAGAGACAATAATATATTGTTAATGGCTTTATTCCAAAGTAGAGGAAACAGTACACCTCCTCGAGATGTTCCTCTGCTGACCCATCTTTTTACATCCACAGATCCCAATCCTGCCGTAATGCATCTTTTAGTAAGTAAGTTATTAATAAACTTTCTTGCGGTAGAGTTGATGTCTAGAAATTCCAACTCCTTGATGATTGACGTCGGTTTTACATTATTGAAATGCTACCATTGTATATTCCTTGACAGCGAGAGAACCCTATATGCAGCCGACTATATCGTGAAGGGCCGTTTCGGTGGACGTGCCTTTATTATATGCATGCTGTTGCCGAGACAGGCGATCTCTACAAATCTTTGCCCTAAGATATGTTTCTATCAACCTCTCAAAAGTCTTCAGCATGAAGGATGACAGACTAATAGGACGAAAATCTTTCGCCGTCGTGTGGTAAGGTTTTCCTGCTTTCAGAACGAAAATGATCTTTGTGTCCCTCCATCCCACAGATATATATGACATTCTGATACTGCAGAGTATATCTCCCATAGCCAAGGAACCAATCTATCATACACAGCTTGTAATTCAACCTGGGATACATCATAAGAGCCTGGGGACTTAAAAGAGTCGAACTTTCTTATCGCCCAAACGATTTTCGGCTCAGAGTTACCTCCGAAGAATACATACCAGTAACAACCTCTTATGGCGCCACGTTCGCCGTTGGAGAATTTCCAGTGAAATGTGTATCAATGAGTTGTTCAAGTGTTTCCTCAATACACATTCTCTGACTTCTGAATATACCTCACCGTAATAGGTCTAGAGAACAAAATCTTCCTTAGTCTACAGGCCTCAGATGTATCCTCCACGGAGCTGCAGAATTCTACCCAGGATTTGTTCTGAGCCTTTCTCAGATCGCCCTTATATGTCTTCCAATACTAATACTAAATTTCCCGTGAACATTCCACTTAGGTTCTGGGGATACTTCTCTCATGTTAATGAGTGCAGTTCGATCAAAGTTTAAGCTCGATGATCCTTTTTAATGCCGAGTCCGAACAGCGTACCGCATAGCGACACCACTTGGTAAAGTTTTAACATGGCAGGATACCTTACAAATGTAGCCAGCATTATTAAGGGCATATTTACCGCAGGAGATCGAGGCGCTTGAAACGCTATTCTACGTTCAGGTAGTGGAACAAATGTTTTGTCATAGCCAATTAAACAAACAACTTACTTTAGTTTAATTGGCTATGACAGAATATTTGTTCCACCAGCCGAACGTATAATAGCGTTCCAAGCGGCTCGATCTTCTGCGCTCATTCTAAAATCTCTAACACCAAGTTTCGAATTGTCTTCCACCACTTGATCTTTCGGTCGGGCTTTTGGTCTTTCCGGTTTGTGTCTACCACCGTATTTGCCTTCAAAAGACTTCTTTGTTGGAGCTTCTTCATCCATTCTGACAACATGACCCAGCCAACGCTGCCGTTATATTTTGATGCGTGTAACTATGCTGTCGTCTTCATACAGCTCGTGGTTCATACGTTGCCTATATTCTTCATTAACGCAAACAGGAAACAAAAACAAAAACAAACAGGGGAAAAATGCTAAGTTCGGCTGGGGCGAATCTATATGCCGTATTCTTGGCTTCAGTTGCCTCTCGACACTCTTGGTCGTACCATGGGTTTCTTGGAGGAGACTTCCGGTACCCAAGTACGGGTTTCGCGGCATTTTCCATGGAGTGGGCAATAGTTTGCCACTGCGCCATTATATCATCGGAACAAGGAGTGCTTTCATCAAGCAGTTGGATCAGTCGAGAGGAGTATGCCGCTGCCATTTGTTGTGTTTGCAGTTTTTCAATGTCCAGCTTCGTGCAGTGACAGATCGTACTTTCCTCTCCATGTTCAAACGGGTGCGAACCTCTGCTGCGAGAAGGTAATGATCAGAATCTATATTCGCTCCACGGATCGATCGTCCATCTAAGACGCTGGATGAATGCCCTCCATCTATCACAACGTGATCAATTTGGTTTCTCGTGTTTTGATCGGGTGACAGCCATGTGGCTTTGTGAATATTTTTATGTTGAAATCTGGTGCTACTAACTACCATGTTCTTTGCCGCGGCGAAATCAATCAGCCTCAACCCATTACTGGACGTTATATCGTAGAGGCTAAACTTTCTAAAGTTGTCTTTCTTCCCTATCTTGGCATTAAAATCTCCCAGAACGATTTTAATATCATGGGCGGGGCAGCGGTCATATTCTCTATCTAGGCGCTCGTAGAAAATACCTTGGTCTGCTCGTCTTTGTTTTCTGTCGGGGCATGGGCACAAATAAGTCTGATGTTGAAGAATTTGGCTTTTATGCGGATGGGGGCTAGCTTCTCATCCACCGGAGTAAAGCTGGAGACAAGGTGTTTCAGCCTCCGATTAACCACAAATCCACAGCCAAATTCATGCCTCGTGTTATGGCAGCTGTAGTTCGTCACCTTTTCATATTGTAGTAAGGTCATTCCCAGTCCATCGCACTTCCTTCCTGTACTTCCCTAATACATCCGCCAGCGTGTATACTGCACCTTCTCTATGAAGAGTGCGGACATTCCAGGTGCAGATCCGCAAATCATGGTCCTTTTTTCGTTTGCGTGGGTCGTCAACGTTGGGGGGGTCCGTTTTTACTATTTCTTTTTTTTTCATAGTAGTTCTCATAGTTTGTCCGGGGCGGGTCACCGGCCTAGCGCCCTAACCGCTTGGGTTTTGTGGGATTGCACATGTATCCCTCGTTATGGCGAGCCGCTTGCTCCAAGATTCGACGCTCGCCTCCAGCCGCCCCTTACCAGGGAACAGACGCTGATATTGGCCATTGGTAATTTGAAGGCGCAACAACAAACATTGCTTTTTTGAGACCACTTTAGTGCAGAGGTCGAACGCCTAGGTTCGAACGCCTAGGTTCAAATCCCGGCGTGACAATGCTGGCGACATTTGTGAGGTACTATGCGATATAAAAGCTTCTCCCCAAAGAGGTGTCGCACTGAGGCACGCCGTTCAGTCTCGGCTATAAAAAGAAGGCCCGTTATCATTGAGCTTAAAACTTGAATCGGACAGCACTCATTGATTTGTGAGAAGTTTTCCCCTATTCCTTAATGGAATGTTCATAGGCCAATTTGCATTTTACCTGTTTTAATATTTATGATATTCCTAGGTTTTTTTTTACACCCTCCACCATAGGATGGGGGTATACTAATTTCGTTATTATGTTTGTAACACCACGAAATATGCGTCTGAGACCCCATAAAGTATACATATTCTTGATTGTGTCAATTGAAGTTCATCTAGCCATGGTCGTCCGTCTGTCTGTCCGTTCGTCCGTCGTCCATAGTATGGGGGTATAATAATTTCGTCATTCTGTTTGTAACACCTCGAAATATGCGTCTGATACCCCATAACGTATATATATTCTTGATCGTCATGTCATTTTAAGTTGATCTTACCACTTCCGTCCGTCTGTCTATCGAAAGCACGCTATCATTCGATGGAGTTAAGCTAGCCGCTTGACATTTTGCACAAGTACTTTTCATTAGTGTAGGTCGGTTGGGATTGTAAATGGGCTAAATCGGTCCATGTTTTGATATAGCTGCCATATAAACCGATCTTGGGTCTTGACTTCTTGAACCTCTAGAGGGCGCAAATCTCGTCCGATTTGACTGAAATTATGCACGTCGTGTTTTGGTATCACTTCCAACACCTATGTTAGGTATGATTCAAAGCGGTTCATAATCTGGTATAGCTATCATATAAACCGATCTTGGATCTTGACTTCTTGAGCCAATTGAGCACGAAATTGTCATCCGATTTGGCTGAAAGTTTCCACGAGGCGTTTTGTTACGACTTCCAACAACTGTGCTAAACCTCTAGAGGGCGCAATTCACATTCGATTTGGCAGACATTTTTTACAACGGCTTCTCCTATGACGTACGTGTCTAATATGGTCTGAATCGATCAATAGCTTGATACAGCTCCCATATAAACCGATCTCCCGATTTTGCTTCTTGAGCCCCTACAAGGCGCAATTCTTATCCGAATGAACTGAAATATTACACAATGACTTCTACAATGTTCAGCATTCATTTATGGTCCGAATCGGACTATTACTTGATATAGCTCCAATAGCATAACAGTTCTTATTCAATATTCTTTGTTTGCCTAAAAGAGAACTCGACAAATGCGATCCATGGTGGAGGGTATATAAAATTCGGCCCGGCCGAACTTAGCACGCTCTTACTTGATCATTTTTATCATTTAAAAACAGCAGACTATAGTTTGCTGTTTTGATACAAAAAAAATTATATTCTGGACATTTTCTGTAAGTACAAAATTTTTTCGAGTGTTCGTTTGGTCTTCCAGTTCATCCTCTTCTCAATTTGCCACATCTTCATTGGATACCAGAAAACAACTTAGAAGTAGCTAGACAAGATGCTGGCAAAAAGAAATCGTTGATATGATGCTCATTAAGTTTTAGCGTTTTCCTAAAATAGGCAACTATCACGAAGCCGATTTGTTGATATTTCCTTTTAGCACTTTTGCCAAGTTTGGCGCGAAACTCTGCGCAGTTGGCGCGCAAATGATCTAAGCCAAAGTTTTCCAGTTTTTCTTT